>NC_136902.1:24661263-24732462 GCF_949606895.1 Notothenia rossii
CCCACCCCCTTTGATGCTTATTACCCAGAGTAATTTTGGCACTGCAGTTATTTCAATTTCAAATAAAAACCATGACCTCCTATGGTGATGTTAAATCGATTTTTACATTTCCACGCATAACCATCTCCGCGGTGGCAATAGCTTTTCAAAAAGAAATACACCTCTGAGATTGAATTTTAGTATTCATTTGACCTTTCCCTAGCTACTGGAGTTACATTTTTCTGGGCTTAAAAAACTGTTAAGCCTGTCAGAATCAAATCAAAAAGCCACACTTGCTTTTAATCAGAATATCTTGGGCAGTGTTTTTGATTTTTGCTCAAGCTCCATTTGTTTCTGTGTGTGTTTGTAGTCCTGCTGCGCGAGGAGGTGGCCCAGCTCCAGGAGGAGGTGCACCTGCTGCGGCAGATGAAGGACATGTTGAGTAAGGACCTGGAGGAGACCCAGGGGAGCTGCTCCGCCGACGTGCTCTCCGCCACCGAGCTCCGTGTGCAGCTGGGCCCAGAAGGAGCAGGAGCTGGACCGGGCCAAGGAGGCTCTGCAAGGTAGGGACCGTGTATGAGAAAACTGTGTGTGTTTACTGTAAAACATAAACATCATTACGGTCATATGGGACAATGATGCTGCAAGACATAGAAGGCCAAGATAATAACATAATCAGTTTAATTTAAAGGTCCTCCTATCATGCAAAAATGCACTTTTGTATGTCTTTTATACATAAATATGTGTCCCGGTGTGTCAGGGAACTCACAAAGTGTCAGAAAACAAAACCCCTCTCTCTTTTTCCTCCGTACCCAATTCTCTAAAAAACAGGGGTACAATGGAGCCGATTCCAGATTTGCGTCGGTTAGGACGTAATATCAGAAATGTGGACTGGCTTTACACCCACGGCACTATCAGAAACATCACTATCGTAAACAATGTGCGACGTGTTTTGGAAGTCATATGGTCTTTGTTTATATTAGCAAGCATCGCGAACACTCAGAGCTAAGCTGTACTGGAGAGAGTATGTTCCCTTTTCGCCCTTTTTTTCCTAAATATTCCTTTCAACCATAACAAGCCAACATCTGGAAGCCATTTCCTTACAAGAAAAGTTATCCAAACTGGTAGAGGCTGAGTTTATTTTATTTGTCAGGGGCATTTCATTTCAAACAACAAAGAAAGAAAAATAGTTAAATGAGCTCTGTTGTCCCACATGTCAAAATGGCACCTTAAAACAGAATCAAACATCATTATTTTCAAGTAACGTGCAAAAAAGCTTATAAATAAACACACATAAGGAAGTTCAGTACACCTACACACAAAGGAGTTATACAACAGCAAAACAATCAGGTTTTTGCTTCAGTTCACAATGAGAAAGAACAATTAATATCCGCCTACTGAACATTTCAACATTGTGTACATTTAAAAAGCCCTAATTTGATGAACACGACTAAAGTAGTAGTGTGGGTGGGTGTGCCCTTTTGGGTAAAATTGTGAAAATTGGAAGTATGCAAAGCAGAGTGATGTTGCAGCAATCGGCTGAATCCATTTTGTCAACATTCTGCTCCCAGCTGCTTCAGGGTTTTTTCCACTCGCTGAGTTTTGCTCCATAGGGCTTGAAACCCATGCATTTGTTACCATAATGTTAACATGAGTGTCTACTATAACAGTATTGTTAATACTGCCCATTAGCTGCATTATGGTCCATTAGCATGTTTGCCGCTTGAGAGATGGTGTGCTTTCTTTGGTTGAGAGAGGACATGCACTCTTTGACTTTTTAAAACAAGCTGCTTCACCCTGCAGGCACATCACGCTGCTGTGTTCCCACTCTGCCCACCCACTTTGATATCGCACATACATGCAGCTCAGCACTGCACGCTGGCTTTAAAGATGATGGAACATGTGATTAAAACATCTAAATGTTAACATGTCTGTATGAGCTGCACTGAAACCTTTCTGCTCAATGTTTTATCCCTCATTATTTCTTTCTTTTTTATAGAATTATAGAGCTGTACATTGTACACAAAGACTTTATTTAGATTTCACAATTAAAAAGACTTGGACTTCAATGCTGTATTACTCTGTCTAGAGATTTGATTTAAAAGACAAATATTCAAGGCTCATGTTATGATCTGGTAAATGATTGAGCAATAGGAAATGTTCAGGACATTTATATGGCATTGCAGCACACCTTGAATATGTAATTATTGAATCAATACATTGAATACAAAAAGTCTCAATTACTTTGGGAAAAAAACTGTTTGAGTTTTTTAAAGGCAAATGTTGTTTATAGACTTAACGGTCCAATGTCATGCTTTTCCGGTTATTACCCGTCCCCTTGTGTGTTATGAAGGTTTTTATGCATGTAAACGGTCTGCATTATGACGCGCTGGGGGTGCTAGTGCTAGTGGAGCCTCGCAGCGGCGAAACTGGCGCGCTTACACTGTAGGTGCGCCATGTTTGGGGGTGCGGGTGCTAGTGGAGCCTCGCAGATGAGGGTGCTGCAGCCCCCTCAGCACCCCCCCTTCCCGCGTCCATTCGCGATGTCTCGCTGTCTCGCAGATCCCACGCAGCAAGCAGGAAAGGAACCCATCTCACACTGTCCGCTCCTCGCAGCAGCGAGCCGCGCAACGTCCCGCCAACACGACACCCAGACCCCACGCAGCATTC
This sequence comes from Notothenia rossii, assembly GCF_949606895.1. NCBI lineage: Eukaryota > Metazoa > Chordata > Actinopteri > Perciformes > Nototheniidae > Notothenia > Notothenia rossii. The sequence continues at coordinate 24,663,913 of NC_136902.1, forward strand.
TCATCTGTTTGTCCTTACTGGTGTCATTTTCTGGTTACTAACAAACACCATTGTAACACATAATCAGTGATGTTCCGCTGTAACGGTGGTGGACTCATCAGAACAGAGTGGGCGAGCTGACCAATCAGAGCAAAGTGGACTCACAGGGAGGGGGGGGGGGGGGGGGGGGAGCTCCAACAAGCCGTTTAGGACAGAGAGTGAATACACATACTATCCAGAGATGCTGTATGAGAAACCAATGTGAGTTTGGAACATTGAACAATATAAATCCATTCTAGTATATCTTCTCAACCATGAAATTATGATCAGTAGAAATGGCCATGACATGACCTTTAAAGACTTGAGAGCTCACTTGAACCACAATATGATTTAAAACAGCTCTGTGAATTACTTTTGTTTTCACATGCTGCCTTTCTCAAGTACAACACCTGTGCTTTTTCTAACAATAAGGTGTGAAATATGGATGCTTTATTCTACATTTGTATTAACAGTTTCCTTAAAGAAGAGAATGTGTTGTCTGAATTGCTATGAAAGATTTGTTCGAATACTGGTTCATTACAGGTTACAGCAAAATATCAATAGCAAAAACAGAGCATTCTCTGATGAATTAACAATGTTTCACGCTGTAAACAACTAATAAACAAAGTATTTCTGTTCATCTTTTATGCATGACTGTATGCAACATGGGAATACATAGAGGCTGGCACAGGGTAAAGTAATGAACAAGTTGTGCACTGCACTGTGTGTTGCAGGGCATCAAGCACAGATGTCATCAGCGTGGAAGTGAATCTCTCTTTTCAAAGAAAAATGGCCAATGGAACGAGGCAGAGCACAAAACCCGCGTTCGCTCAGAGACGAACACACGACATGCTGTCAGGGGATTCTGTTGCTGCAACATTTCATTTGACACGTGCAGCCCACGCTTTTTTGAAGAATAGAATAAAAACAAAACGGACGGGGGCGAAGTAGAATAGAGCAACACATCAAATGAATACTTATCTGTTTTTGGTTGTCTAAACAGAGAGCCTCATGCAGTCGATTGTGTCTCATGCTCGGTAATGAAGGCCAAAGCCTGCAGAGCCCAGCAGGACTGACAGATATCAGTGGCTAATGAAAGCTCTATACTGAAAGACTTCGGTGGGCTTAGAGGGGCAGAAGCGATAAGCAGGATGGGTCTCTTCTGCAATTAAGATGTGGGGGGGGGGGCAAAAGGAAATTTGCTGTTGACATATTGAAGTTTTGTTGTATTTGCTTCAGAGAGGCAGATTAAAGCTCTGTAGGTTTTCCTGTTTCTTTTCTTGCTCTTAAAGCTATTTTATATACATGAGAAGATGTTGGCCTTAAAGTGACCTGCTGAAATATTTGCATTCAGTGCTGAAAGCAGTAAGATTTCTGAATTATTTATACTTGATATTGTTATTTTCCACACGACCAGGCCCTTAAAAGCAATAGCAGGTTCTAAGCTCTTTTGTTAGTCCACGGTTGTCACTCGATCCTCATTCGCTGACACTGCGGCTCGATCAAGGATACTGTTTTTTAAGACAGCTACGAAAAGCCAAAAACTGTTTTAGCTAGTTCTTTTGCGCTTTGATTGCATTCGGTGGTTAGCATCCAGGGAATTGTGGCTTTGTCCACAACAATATTTACAGTTACTGTGAGCTGAGAGTGGAATCACATCTGTCATCCCGTTTTCTTGTTTGTGTTTTCCCGCTTCTTCCACCAAACACATTCATGCTCTGTGTCGCGGACTCTTGCTGGCTTCAGTACTGCAGACTGACAGCATATTGTGTATAATGTTATGTTGATGATCTTAGAGTATTTTTGCTCTTTGAAGGTGTTTTGTACTTCTTTGTGGTCATTTTGAGTATCCTTCAAGGTTCTTTATTTTGTCATACGAACATAGCTACAGCAAACGTCACGTATGGTACATGTATTTATTGAGTGATGTTAGGTAGGTGAAGTCCAGAGCCATGAGAGACGATGAAGAGAAAATCAGGCAATGGCAAAATGTTTTATGAAAAGCATAAATCATCAGGAATCAAGGACATTTAATTCTGGAAGCAGAACAATAAACTGGCTAGTAATCCCTTTTCTTAATTGTACAGGATGTTAGTACCATGATAAACATTTTTAGGGCTATTTTAGAGTAGATGTTTAACACAGTTTTCAGCATGTTTCGAGTGTAGAACTCTTGACATCTGTCCCTGCGAAACAGCTGCTAAAGGTCATGCTCATCCAGCCACGGCTAAACGCGGGAGTGTTTGTAACTATTTTGAACGACCACACTCAAGGACAGGGCGAAAAGTCTGCCCTCATACCAAACAGAGAGGCGCAGTGACCGTGCAAAGAGGAATGACAGCAAACACTTTCATTCCTTCCTCAAAGGCATTCATGGTGTTGACTGATGGAAGCAGTGGTGTTAATAATGACAGAGAGATTGAAAGAAAAGTTGAATCCCAGTATGACTTGGTACATTTACAGTATGACACTTTGCTGTTTGCAGATTAAATTGGTTTTGATTGTCTCTTTCAAAATAGTCGCTTTTTCTTTCCAATGTTCTTTAAGACACGGTTTCTGTTGAGGATGGGAAACATTTGATACCTTGAAAGTATCTCATTTTATGGGTAGACTACTTCTTGATTGTTCTTTCACCAATTCAAAGATGCATTCAAGATCCAATTCATATTACTATTAGACATACTATTACAGGACATTTTGATCTCCTTACGATATAAAATCACTATATTTGGCAGTAAATAACAAAGGATTGGCTTCTGAGGGCGGGTTTGTTCACAGGTCCTAGCTCAGGTTTTGTTTACTGCATCACTCTGATAACATTTTGTGTTTGAAACGACGAAGAAAAGTTGTAAATAGTTTTGGTTTTCAAATGTCGAAAAACCCAGTCAAATGCTCTAGAGAATACTTCATTACCTACAGCGCTTTACACATGCTGCCAATTGATTAGAGGCGAGATGTAGACGCTGTTTGATTCCCTCAGTATTTACAAGGCCGGCATATTGTGAGCATCCCACCAGATGCTCTTGTGGAGTGTTTTTCTCGAAGAATGAGAGTGATGTGTGGAGAACTTAAGTGCCCTGGGGGTTTCTATTGAATTGATACCAACAGTTTTGTGAAGCTTTGTGTAGTTTTTATTTATTTATGTTCTGCTTTGGATGAAAAAGTATAAGGCTGGAGCCATGAAAAAGTAGAGTGGATTATATGCATCATCCCCTCTATTTACTCTCTGCCTCTTTAGATAATACCTGTTTACTTTGGGAATGGTTCTCAGAAGCCATTCCTACCGTGGTGTGGATGGTTTATGTTTACATTTCAGATGTTGTTGTGCCTGTAAATTCAAAGAGGTGAATAAAGAGTGGAATATTTGTCACTCTTTCATTTCCTCCCTCGCTGTATCTTCTTGTGTCTCTTCCTTTGTTTGGTGGGATGCCCACACCGTTTCGATGTTAAGGCCTGAGCTCACTCCCACTGTATGCCAGACATTAGATGGTGAGCACTATAATTGTAATGTGGGTAATTGCCAACCTCTCTCAATTGCAGGTTTTGTTATGATGCCCATGTGCAACCAAGCAGAAGCTCTTGGGTTGGATCGGGTGCTCATAGGGAGAGAAGACTGAAATTATCATGACAATATCCATAGCCTAAAGTGAAGGAACATGGAGGATATAAACCTATTTTGACAACAATTGGCTGATGAAGTAAGGTGTTTAAACTCAACTCCTATTTTGAGTTTTTCATTAAAGTTGAGTCCAATGAATTATTGGTACGTATAGCTAACCCTGGATGCTGCTTTTTAATGAGCTATTTTCTCTTTAGCTAACTGCTATCATCGAGGGCCACGCAGTCAATCCAAAACTTAAATGAAACAGCTATGTATCATCAAAGCACAGTCTGCCTGCTGTGTTTAGAGCCATTTCACGCTACACCGTACTCACAAAGCTACTCTGTCTTTGACTACAAGGCCTCTTCCTTCACTCGCCGTTTAACAGCAACACACACACACACACACACACACTCAAATCTTATCAGGCTCCTTAACCTGATTACATTCAAGTAATTACAAACATTTTAATGATGTTTTTTAACAAATTAAGACATTTTATAAGAAATGTAATTTTCTAAAACTGGAAATAAATCATTCTAAGCTGATTCCTTAATCCATTAGAACATTATAATAGCAAGTGACGAGGAGTTTTCTTTATTCAATTTGCACTTAATTCTTTCCAAAATGGATGGATTTGTATCACAGACACCCCCTGGTTATTTATAAGAGATACTGTGCCAGTGTTGTTCTATCAGCTGACCCTCTTTTTGTGACATAACAACTGAACCTGAGCTGTGACTGTGATGGACACTAAGACATGTTTTAGGTGTCCGATATGTGTGTACCTGCCCAAGGAATGCCGATGGAAATTAGCTTTAATCTATAATCTGGCATATAGCATCTTGAATGTCTTTTATACACACGTTCCTTGTTCAATAAAGACATAGCAATAATAGTCTCTTTAAAGATTACAGTGCCAGTCAATGTTGTTTTGGATGCAGTGAAGACAGAGAGGTGAGTAATGAGGTCCTGGTGTGGGATCAAAGTGTGATTCTCCCCATGATTACCTAGTCTAGTGTGTCAGATCTGCTGCCTTAATAGCTTGTGTACCCACTAATTCACAGTCACATACACACACTTAAATCACCCATTAGTAGGCAGCGTTTTATGTATTTTTAATGGCTAGCTTCTAGTTTGTGCATACACTACAATAACAAGGGTCAAATGTCATTACTGGTTTGTAGGATCGTGATGAAACATGAATTAACGTGTTTGAATGTCACCATGACTACAAAGGAGTGGGATGCAGTAGTAACACGACCTGCATACATTACGGACTGTTACATAGCACCAATGCACATATCAACCTCAAACAGAGAGTGTGTTCTTACGGAGAAAGAAGAGGAGATGAGCACTGCGCAGCTCTGAGGCTCCCGCTTCATTATTCAGCTGGCAGATTTAAAATCCCAAACCGTGAACAATGGACTCCCTCCAATGAGCCGATGTCTCTTTTGTTCTCTCCCCCAAATAATTATGTTAAGAGCCGACTAAAAGCCTGTCCCTTCTCTTTAGGACTGAAGTTATATGGAGTAGGGTCAGTGTGAAGTGGTTTCATTCATTAATGTGAAGAACATCATTTTCTCAGTGGGTGTTGATAAGTGGTCTATCTTTTCTATCGGGTTTGTTGATGCAAGCCACCTGAAGTTGGATTACACAATATTTAATGTTTTGAAATATATAAAGATGACATACGCCAAGGTGGACTTACATTTCCCTAAAAGAAAGGGAATTGTGTGCCAACCCTTTATTTACCCATATTCTTTAGTAAGTGACTGAAGTGAAAACTTGATTATTGGAGCGAGTTGGAAAAGGAAAGTCAGGAAATGTTATTCAGCTCGAATCAGGGCTGTGATCTTGTTATATTTGCAGCATAATAGATACGGATAATAAGGGTTGCTATTTAACAAGAGAGAAGCAGTGAGTGGGATGTGAAAAGCGTTCCACAGAGATGGCTATGAACCGCAGTCACCTCGTTGGCAGAGTTTGATTTAGTTTTCTACAATCAAGAGATATCAGGAAGTATTTTCCTGCTGAATAACATTTGACACTTGATTATCCCCAGAATAATCAACAGAGTATTCTTCCTCATAACATGTATTATATTCATGTAAGTGAAAATCAATCCTTCTAGTATCCAACACGACCCCCTGTATGCGTGAAAGGTAACAGGAAATTGTTTGTTTCTTGCTTTTTCCCAAACAGCAGCGGATCTTGTTAGCTTTTATTTACGTCACTTAAAAAAGAGGTTCCTTTGGTGACATTTTTTCACAGCAGGTAGCAACACATCTCATCCTGCAGTATAGGAAGCAGACGGACACAACAAACACTCACACAAATCTCACCATATTCCGCCATCTATTTATATGAATCTATACATGTATTTATTCAAGAGAAGAGTTTTGTGAACATTTAGAGAAGCACACTTATTTACTTGGAGTAAGATGAATGAATGATGCCTTTTTAAGTCTGTATACGCTAAATACTGTATGAAGCCTGAAGCAGCTGGGTAGCTTAGCTTAGCATATTGACTGGAAACAGAGGAAACCGGCTGGCATGTCTCTATCTGAAGCACATCTAAAGCTAATTTATTAACAGGGTTGTATCTCGCTTGTTTAATCCGTACAAACACTTGTTTTAAAGTGGCTTGTGAGTGACTGTTTCTTGGCTTGAGAAAAACGTGTGAAGAGGCCAGGCACCAAGCAGAGAAAAAACTGTTTTACAGAATATTAAACTACTCCTTTTAATAAAAACGATATCAAAACGTGGCTCCCGTCAGTAGTAACTCTCAGAGGACTCCAGTGTAGTAACTAATGGGTTGGCCCACTAGTTGCAGGTAATCTAAGCCCTCCAGCGGCAAAGCGGCAGAGAAGAGGCTTTTAGCCATGCACTGCAGTAGTAGCTGCTCACATTGAACTACTTTAAGCACAAGGGCTTTGTTAGCAAAATAGGTTTCCTGTTGTGAGCTAAAAAACACTTATGCATGTTTTTAGAGAATGTGTCAGGAGAGCAGGCAAGTCATTTTGCTTTCAACATTGAGCAATGAGAACAGGGGGTTGGACTTTGGATGGCAAATGTTTGTTTTCCATGAGGCTGCTCTTCAGTTGCTTTTAGTATGTGGATTTTCATGCCTTTTTGCACAAAGACACCCATTGATGCATATTGTAAACGATTAGGAAACTAGATTTGATTGTAAAGAAATACCTGAAATACACATCATTTATTCCTGCAGTGCATGGAAGGACAGAAAATAAGTGCCTGAATGAATATCACTTCTCCATGAAAAGAATATTAAAGTGAAGCGTCTTCCTCTCCATGTCCTCCTCCTCCTCCAGCTCCACCCACATTAGCTTCAGCTCTGTAAGGTTTCCCAGGTGGTTCCTTCTTTTCATCTGGTAATAATTCTTGAAGCTTGGAAGTCATTAATATGGCTGTCAGCAGGAGGAGACATGCTCGTGCTTCCCCATCTCACCTACATTGTTAAGCGTAAAGAAATTGCAATGACGCCCAAGGACTGTCTTAGTTCATTAAAAGTCTTCACACACTGGTTATAAATGATTAGTACCAGTGCTAACATGATTTGTGAATGTGAATGGAGCCTTTTTACCGAGTCACAGTGAGTGCTCTCTTGTATCCGACACCATGAGCGTTGATGTTGCCAAACGGTCACAGGTGCAGGATGTGAGGCGGCAGCAGCAGCGTTTTTTGGCTCTTCTCAAAGACGGCTTTGATTTCACTTCCTGAGGCAGGTGCTCCGAGGTTTCCTGTTTCTCTGTCTTGGACCAATGAGAGATGTTTCTTGTCCTCGTTCGGAGGCTAGTTCGGCTTGAATGTCGCTTTTTCTTCAAGGAATTCCACCTCTGAAGAATAGGTGAAGGGGGAGTGATAAAAAAAGAGTGACAGGAGAAAAGGGAAGCAGAGGTAAAAGAGAGGGTGAATCTGTCCTTGTAAAAGTGCCCTTCCATTCCACCCACCTGAGTGTGCTCCCCAGACAACAACTTGTGAATTTCACGCAATTAACCAGGCTGTGATATAAGTGAATTAATGACATGCATTTGGCTCGGAGGGGGGAAAAAGAGGAAGGTGAACACATGATAACAAGCATCAAGAGGGAAGCAGAGGACTGTTTAATGTCATGGAATATCCAGCAGCTGCTGTGCTGTACAGAAATAGAAGAAAGTGAAGAAGACAAAGGTAGAGAGAATACATTAAATGTAAATAAAGCCTATGTTGTATTTTCGGAAAGATAGCTGGAGGCGGCGGGTTTCAGCTTTAAGCAGATGTCTGGTAAACAGCCTCTCATGAAAAGGTAGAGAAAATCAAGACATAGCAGGAGATGCAGAGGAGAGGAACAGGATATGTTGTCTTTGAGGAAATTAGAGCTTCTGTGAATAACTACACTGAACCTTATTCTTTATCTTGATGCGTGGGTGAGGAGCCAGAGGATTATAGAGTGTGGCAGGGAGATAGATGAAAGGAGAGAATGCAGCAGCAGAGAGGAGATTGACAGGAGGGTTCATGTGTGATTCACCTCTTTATCAACACGCAGCCACGCCACATTACACCGGCAGCAGGCAATTTAACGTTTTCACTTAAAACGCTTCATACCTGAAAGCTCCTAATAACTTAATCGGGCTTCTTGAAGAAATTGGTACAATCTGGTTTAATGGACAACATGTACCATGCCATTTTACTCAATATGTTCCCCTCTAAAACCTTTTAAAACCTGACGTTAATCAGTAGCTAATGCTAATGCTGTTTTTTTTATGGAGTAACATTTGAATAGGAAGACATGACATTTTTGTGGAAACTAAGTCAGTATGTTATTTAAATGCATTAAATAGCATACTGACGTACAGTACATTTAAATTGGAAGAAGAAGAGGTTTGAACATGTACTGTGTTTTCAAATGAAAAAGAAAGAAATGTTGCACATCGATCTCCTTTTTGCACTTCATACGCCTGAATGTGTAATTGTCTTGACAGAATAAAACAAAATAATATCTAAAAGGATGATTTTTAGAAAGCTCGCTAATGTCACAAATCGTTGTTCTCACTAAAATCATTTCTCAGTAACCTAGGGCAACATTTATTTTTGGTAATTTACTCTGTGGGAATAGAAATGCGTAACATGTATACATTCTCTCAATAATGATTTTAAACAATTCTGTTAAAAATACAAGAGAACAATTTTTCATGAGAATAAAAATCTATTGATTGATTTTATTACATATAAATGTATCTCTTCCTTTTTTTCTATTTCTTATTGATGCCTCTTAATTTGGGAATTTGTACAGTTTGTGTCTCTGTTTGACTATGTAGGTATTTTTTGATATTTAACTTTTATTCCTCGGGATTGTGAGAAACAGCATTTCGATCTCCCTATCTGTATCTCACACAGAAGATTGACAATAAAGACTTTGAAATGTATGCTTTTATGTATGTCGTTTTTTTTCACTTTAATCCCTGACCCAATATTGCTAGTCTCTGATGCTAACCAACAATACCCCTTGTCTCTCTCTCTCACCCCCTCATCCTCCCTTGCAGCCATGAAGTCGGACCGTAAGCGTCTGAAGGCGGAGAAAGCAGACCTGGTGAACCAGATGCAGCAGCTTTACGCCACACTGGAAAGCCGGGAGGAGCAGCTCCGCGACTTCATCCGCAACTATGAGCAGCACAGAAAAGTATGGCAACTGTGTTCTGACCATAACAGGCACACACAACGCAAACACAAAAACATCCATAAAATAGTACCTTCTGGTTTAGCTAGCTGTGATGGATCGATGCACATTGGCACAGAAGGCCTCTTTCAGCACTAAACAATCACTAGTTTCACAAATAGTCCTTAAAATATAATATGTGTGCATGCAGTGTACAGTATGTTTTGGGTAAAATAATAGAAAAAGCGGTTTTCTATGAGCTCAACATCTTCCTGTCATTAAAAAACTGTTTTTGATACTCTCTAATCTGGATTCCAGCTACATCATAGCACTGCACTTATAAAGGTTTTAAATTACACTTATTTAAATACCGACAATGGCAAAATCACCATCTTAATACTGCTGTACCTCAGTGCAGCGATCAATACAGTTGACCTTAAAAGTAATCGTAAAAATGGGCTGGATTATCTGGCAAAGCATATATCACTTTAAGTCGTGAAAAATACCCATGACAGGTGGAGTTCCCCAAGGGTCCATTCTTGGTCCAGTTGTTTTCAATGTTTACATACTTCCATACATACATACACATATCCTGAGAAAAAACTTTTCATACCATAACTACGTGGATGACACTCAGATCTACATTACAATTAACCCTGACGATTATGGACCATTACATTTCTTACAATGAAATAGCAACAAAACAGAAACAATTATTTTCGGTGCCACGGACCAATGTCACCACTCAACTCGAAGCCCTACTGTTCGACACATCGGACCGTGTCAGAAAACCTCGTTCATTTAGCAGCTTTGATATTTGTTTATATTAATGATACGCTTGATATGTGAACCAATCCATCAGGATGTGTGTGTTTACTAGGAGAGCGAGGATGCGGTGAAGGCCCTGGCCAAAGAGAAGGACCTGCTGGAGAGAGAGAAGTGGGACCTGCGGCGGCAGACCAAGGAAGCCACGGAGCACACGGGGCTGCTGCGATCCCAACTCGACCTCAAGGAGAACCGCATCAAGGAGCTGGAGGCTGAGCTGGCCATGGTGAGACACACACACACACACACACACACACACACACACACACACACACACACACACACACACACACACACACACACACACACACACACACACACACACACACACACACACACACACACACACACACACACACACACACACACACACACACACACACACACATACACATACACATACACACACACACACACACACACAAACAGACCATTGACACACAGGTCGAGAGACTCTGCGTTTCTTTGTCATCGTTAACTCAGACTTTCTCTGTTTATAAGATATGTACAGTAAACATTAGCAGAACATACATATACAAATAAGGGCTGCACAATATATCATTTTAAAATAAATGTTAAAGACTTATTTGAAATACAGTATCACTAGAAAACAACGCTAACATGTAACCATTTATTGTTGTTTTATATTGGGGATTTTTGTATTCAGTTTAATGTTAAAGGTCCCATGACATGCTTTTCCGGTTATTACCCGTCCCCATGTGTGTTATGTAGCTTTTTCTGCATGTAAACGGTCTGCAGAGTCACAAACCCTCAAAGTACACCCTGTAGCGAGTAAAACTCTAACACAGAAAATAAATGCTAGGTTTCCTTATTGTTCCATTGTAGTACGTCTGTTTATCACTATTGGACTAATTTTCAGTGTATTGCATATAACCAAACAGAAAAAACTTCAATATACACTATAGCTTGCATCATGTCTCCACCACCTCCCCAGATGAGTAACTGTGTCAATCAGAGAACGGAGTTCCGGGTGTTTGAGCGTGTGTCGGACAGGGACTACTCTCCTAGGGTCAACGCGGTAAGATGGGCCCTCAACTTTGAAATGTGATCTTTCTTGACCCTCAACTCCCTGGGAATCTCTCCTGCTGGTGACCTAATGTGATTTTGATGGAAAGCCCCCCCCCCCTCTTCCTTGCTGCACGTGTTCGACTAACCCCCAGCCGCCCCTGACTGACCCCAGTGATCCTTACATCAGTGATCCCACCAGTTCCTGCTGTGTTTGATCTGAATGTCCTTTTTTTTAATTGAGCGAGGAAGTGCTTTGGGGGGGGAAATATTCTGATGACTAATCATTACTCCTGAGGTCTGTGATTGTATTCTGTTTTGCATGTCAAAGAGTGTGATTGATAATCGTTTGACCGCTGGTGGGGAGAGATGATTGCCACGTAGCTGATTGCTTCGGTGTTGATTTGCAGAATGCCGCCGCTTGGCATGGTGATAAGATTTGCACAATAACAAGGTTTCAAGCATTTGTGAAACACTGACATACAAAGTGTAATCAGAAACAAAGGTTTTGACTGACACAAAATACACCTGCACAAACACATCTCTCAGAACTCTGGCAGCTCATTGTGTTCTCTGCCAAGAGATTAGTGCCAAAGCTAAAGAAAATGTTCCTTATTTCCATTTTCGAATCTCTGAGAAGTGAAACGCTAAAACCCTCCTCCAGATATTCTTCCCTTTCCTTCTCTGCGCTCTATGGAGGGGTAAGAAGAGATTTCACACAACAAACGGCTAACATGAAATCAGCTGCATTTTTCATGAGACAACATCCCATGAGGAGCCCAGGGGAGAGCTCACACGTCTCCATGCACTCAGAGACTTAGTACCAGGACTCTGGATACATACACACACATTCACGTGTGCGCACACATATGACAGATAAATAAAAACAACAATAACTGTGACAGCGCCAAAATCCCAGCATCATTTCTCTACTTGATGTTTTTCTTCCATCTGTCTGTGTACCCTCTGAAGGCCAAACAGTCTCTAGCCACTCTGACCAAGGACGTGCCAAAGCGTCACTCTCTGGCCATGCCCACGGAAACGGTTGTCAACGGCAACAACCAGGAGTGGGTGATGCACGCTGATCTTCCCCTGACGGCTGCCATCAGACAGAGTCAGCAGACCCTCTACGTCCACACGGGGCATGCCACTGACAGACAAGGTAGGAACAACATGAGCACATGTACTGTTACACCTGCCTGGTCTCCAGAAAAAATCCTTTACTTAACATCAAAACTGTGTTGTCAGTTACGATTTCGAGGGAGATTGACCTTTTCCTGGGTTAAGTTTGGCAAACAACTTTCTAATGAGTCCACAGAAGTGTGTGCATTGAGGAGGTCCGAGTGTATGGGTGGGGAAACAACACAATAGACCGCCCTCTGTGTCCCATGTTGAACCAAATGTCAATGTTGACTTATTTAAATGTATGTCTACAAACAAAACAAGTAATTTTCTTGCTTAAACACAAAATATGAAGTCTTTTTTTTTTTTTACAACATTAACCAGGTGTTAAATACCGCAACCCTAATCTGAGATAAATACTTTTCCCTTGAAGCGTTATTGAGAATGCAGTTTAGTTGTGTTATTTGTAGGAGACTGGGTTGGTAACACACACAGTGACTGTACCATCATTAACCTCTGCATGCTCATGGAAAGCTGCTTCGCACTCATTCACTCCTCTGCTCATCTGCTCAGAGCGAACACATTACATTTCATGCGATGTATATGTTCAGATACAGCTCACATAACTGTAGCTGAATAAATGTTTCCTCTGTATTTAATAAAGGTGGCAGCTGACGATCAGCTGGGTGTTGAGTCCTGTGTCTGTCTGGTTAAATGTCATTATTTAACTGTTTTAATATTTGTCTACATTTTGCACCTTTTTGTACCTGACACTTGTTGGCCCTTATTCCACTTTCCAGGCTTCCTTCAACATTAGATACTTTAGGATCACCTTTTTACTGACTACACTGGTCAAAATTGGTCCATATTTCAAAATGTAAAGGATAAAAAAAATAAAAATGTTGATAGTGCGGAGGTGACTTTATAGTGGAATAATAATGATCCCGTCAGATTTAATATCTAAGTGTCATTTGTTGTGGTATTCCGATACAAATACTAATTACCTGTTAAGAAATGTATTCACCTAATTAGTCACCTAATCCGATCTTTAGTAACCTAATTAATGTTCTGACATGTGAACCTGTGTTGACATGTGGTGTAAAATGTTCTTTGCACAAATGTTTACTATAACATTGTCATTGTAATCCAGCTCACAATCCCCATTTTTAGTAAATGTAACAGTAATCTGATTACATTGGCCTGAGAGGGTTAACAACACTTAAAAAAACATGAAACTAAACATATCTAATCTGGCCCCTGCAGTTCCACTCAAATCACTTCTTTCCAGAGTAACGACCCTCTCATCCTCCCTTACCTTGTGTCAGCCGCGGGTTCAGACAGGTTGCTCACTAATTGTTGACGTCTGTAGGAAGAGGCAGACAAAGTTACAAAACAGGAAAAAGTGTGATCAGTCACGAACCCCCAAATTGCCATGCAGTCTGCTGTACTGTACCGCATCATTGATGGCACACACACACAAACACACACTCTCAACCTCTGTGAAGCTGTTTTCCCTGTTGCTTAGCAACTGCAGATGATTGCAAATAATTTCAGGCTTCTGGTCAGGGGATTTAAAAATATATTTTAGATTCAAGGGTGTTGTTGAGAAGAATCAGATGTTTCCTGTTCACTGCTGTTGGTTCCCAAACACGGCCCGAAAGAAAACAAGTGTTCTGTGTTCTCCCTCTCGTCTCGTCTAGTGGCGGCCGTGCGGGTCAGCCCGTGCCACTCGCGCCATTCCTCCATCATCTCCGACGCCTCGGCGCTGGAGGGGGACCGGTCGTCCACGCCCAGCGACATCAACTCCCCACGCCACCGGGCTCACTCCCTCTGCAATGTAAGAGCTGCTTCACAAGTATTCACCCGCTTTGTAGCAACATGCCGAGTGTCCCGCTCCCTGGCTGCTCTCGCTTTCCTCCAACCAGATCATCCCGCAGTCTGTCTGCAGCTGTGAATATATGTTAAAACCAGCTGTGGTTGTTACATAAGTGCATGCCTGGCAGCATGTCAAGTAACACTTCCCCTCTGTGCTGTGATCTTTATCTTTAGTGGTCATTATCGCCCACTCCGCACCACTTCACTGACTTCTCCGCTCGTGTTTCCCTCTGTTCCTTCTCTTCATCTGCTCCGCTCCCTCTTTCTTTCACTTCCCGCAGTCCCTAGAAGATCTGGAGGAGGCGAAGCGAAAGAAGAAGAAAGAGAAGATAGGCCTGGGCTCTCTCTCGCGTGTCTTCGCCCGGGGGAAGCAGCGCAAGTCCCTCGACCCTGGTTTGTTTGATGGTACTTCCACGCCTGATTATTACATAGAGGAAGATGCAGACTGGTAAAGCACACATGTCCGAGCGAGGCACCTGGAGAGCCTTTGTGGCCATTATCAGAGGACTGCATTGTGTTGTGTGAGAGAGGATGGGTGTGTGTTTGATGTCAGTGTGTACAGACATGATAATGTGTGCACTTTCACACGCATGCATACATACTGTATGTGTGTGCATGCGTGTGGTGTCCATGGTCAGAGGCCATGTCAGAAGCTGGAGGCAGGTCTTGCTTCGCTGAAGTGTAAACCTTTACGAGCAAATTGCACCTGTATGTATGTCCAGTCCTGTAAATAGTGTGACACAGCGACCATGTGGATATGTTCTATTGTATCTGCCCTCCAAAAAACAGCTGTGTTATTGGATCTTTTAATTGTTCTCTACATTTTGACTTTTTGTTTTCACTCAACTGGAAACTTGAAGGACTGCTGTACTTGTAAATAACAACAATTGACGTGCGTGTAAATGTCTCCTTGTCCTGAATGCCTTTTTTGTTATTTTTTTTACATGTACCCCCCCTCTCACTACATTCTAACTTGAACTCCTCCCTGTTTATTGTCCTGCCTGGTCCATTCCCCTTCCTTCCACACTGCCATGATGAGAACAGTTTCCTGTCGGCAACATGCAGACTCCTCAAATCGGCCTCTAATTCGGTTGTACAACACATCCCTTTACCGCCATGAAAAGTGTGCAATCCTTGATGTTCGCTCAAATGAAACTTCAAAGGCGCTGCTAAGCAAGGAATAAACGTTCTATGCAGAACAGTTTGTTCCGTGGCAACATGAAGCCAAACAGGAAATAGAAATGTGTTTTCTGCCTGCTGAGATAGAAAGTACATGTGTGACATGCATGCACATAGTCCCAGTCCCCGAATGCATGTTGAGCAAACCCTACTAAACAGACATGTCTTTCTCTGAGTATGTTGTGGAGGAGTAAAAAAAAAAAAAGAGACAGGTCAGTTACTGATTTAGTCATGTTTTTTTCATCATTTTCTCTCAAATTAGATACGGGGAAACATTCTGATTAATGTTCAAGAGCTAAACATAGGATATTTCTTTCCGCACCACAAGGCTGCTTATGCTAAATTGCATTTGAAATATTAAAGGTCAGCAAAGTCAACAGTCACAAAGAAAACACAGTGCTAAACTTTAATTATGTCACTTATTCATGAGATGTTGTGCCATTGCTTTCTACAGTAACTTGTAGCTATGGTTTTATTAATATAAGAATGAAATGCTTTTGGGAGTAGAGTTTTAAAAAAAGAACCCATAGTATAAGTAAGCATTAACATCACTTATTCTATCACAGCAGATAATAAAAGGATGGTCAAGGCTTTTCAAACCTCAGGAATTAGCTATTTCCACCAGAAAATCTGAATTTCAATTGAGTGGCGTGAGCAGACATTAAATGAACTGTTATAACAATAACAAGTGCCGACCCAGGAGGTTAAAAATCAGATTTAAGCGGGCTAATCAAACTGGAGCAAATGCATACATGACCCCCTAAATTCTGATTCCGAGTTCAGGCCGTTGCTGCAAAAAGCAATTAACTCTGTGCCAAAGGTTAATAGTGTTTCTTCAGGCAAAAGAATGACTACAGACGCTGGATTATTTTCCATCCTTTCATTGGATTGAGCCGGAGTCTGCACTGCCACCCCCAGGAAATCATTTCTCTCCCTGATATTAAACTAACACTGGGTATTTGTCAGTCTCATCTGAAACACTATAGAGTCACAGATTACATCGGGGCTGTATTTAAACACAGTGCTTGTCAAAAAAAGCGCCTATGTAAGCAGTGAGGAGATTATCATTTAACTCTTAGTTCAACCCACATTTGATCCGGCAGATATTGGATTTAGACGTAAATCACTAAGGTAATTTATAGATTAATTAATCATGTATTAAATGTATGTATAGGAATAACAGCTTTCAGACATTAGGCATTGAATGAAATGTATGAAAATCTAGGCTATTTTTATTTTTTCATTTAACTGACCCCTGCTGACGGGGGAAAAACATATCAAATGAAAACATTGTATTATTTTTATGTTATGAGCCACGGTATCTGTTTATTTTTATTTTACAGAAATATTTTACTTTTTGTAAATGAGATAACATTACAGAAATAAAATTAATATTATTATTATTATTATTAAAGAGTTTTTATTTAAAGTCAAAGATGCAGGCCTCGGTGGAGGACTTCTATTGTGAGGTCCTGAGATGTTTAGAAGTGGATAGTAGCAAACTTTTAAGGCATGGCAACAAAATTACCCTCTAAAGAACTAAATGAGAAAATAAGATTATTTTAAAATAAAAGAAGTAACGTTGAACTTTCATGTGGCTGTCCTCTCTTTCCCTGCGTTAATGTATGTGTGTTCATTTGTCCTGGTATGGCTCTAATCCTGATCTGTCCCTTGATGCTGGAGGTGGCGGCCATTTTTAACATATGTGCTCGCCTCCCTCAGCCCTGCAAGTCCATCTGTGAGAGGACTGCATCCCAAACGCTTCATCGTGGCCTCCTTTCCTCACTTTCCCATTTTTAACTCCTTGGTCGACCTGAAATCTCATTGCTTTCTCATCGATATTAAAATCACTGATCAGAACAAAGAGGAGTGGGGAAAGGACGCAATTTCAGATTGTTGGAACAGAACTCATATGTGTCAGCACATGGCATCGATAATGTTCTGCTTGGTTTGAACCCTGACCTCTAACACCGCCCCCTCTTGCCTGACCTCCACCGGACTCTGAACACAGTGAAGCGACCCAACGAGTAATCAATCAGACTCACTCACATCAAGGTACACAAGTTCCAATTGCTGTAACAATGAGCTGTGCTGGGTTGTTAACTGTGTTTGCAGATGCCTTCTAACCCTAACATCACAAAATGACCTTTAAATTAAGCACTTCTTCAAGTTCAATCCAAATCTGGTGCTAATGATCCGAAATGTTATCCTACTATATATATGATAGGCTTTCTGGGGCAACAACAGCAAGTATTTTTCTTGTCTATTGATATAAATCCAGCAGCATCCTCGAGCAAGTCTCTTTCTCTAACTTTCTCTGAAATGTTTAAACAAGTGCAGATTGACTCATGAATCTGGAAGTTAAAGGAAGTTTGCATTTTGGGAAATATTCTTATTTGCTTTTATTTGGAAAGTTGATACCGCATTCATGACTGCAAGTGTGACTATAAGTGTGTATGGAGCTAAGGCCGGTTAGCTTAGCATAGATTGGACTCAGGCTGTTGCTTCATATTTGTCGCACAAAAATCTCATCTAATTCTCAACAAGAAAGGGAATAAGCATGTTTCCCAAAAAGGCAAACTGTTGTTTTGTGGTCTGTGAACTGGAATTCAAGCTATGGACAGCAGCCGTCACTTTACCCTCAAGCTAGATAGCTAACTAGCTCAAATGTGCAAGGTACCGCTCTGGCTAGCCACCTTGGGTGTGATCACTTTATAAAATATATTCTAAAACATGTTTTATTCCAAAATCTGGACATTTCTAGCCAATGTATAATGTGCCTTTTGGTACACACAACACTACTTGCTCCTCCTTACCTCATCTTGAGTGTGACAACACATCAAAAATGCTGCTTTATTGAAATGTAGAAATAACACAAGCCATTACACCCGCTATTGAAGGGCTCGTTTAAGGATTGATGACCTAAACAAACCTCTCTTGTGTTTTATGAAAAATGTACACGCTGCTGTTTACTCCACATAAAGGATAATCCATAGCATTGTTTACAACACACACTTTACACTCTTGGCCTCGGTTAAAAGGATCAAAAAGAGCAGCAGTACGACCACATCGCTGTAGGAGGACTCTTTCAGCTTTCAGGGTTTAAAAGAAAAGGTGTGTGAGAGTTAGCCCCACAGGAGGATCTGACTCAGGTCACAGAGAGTCCAGTCCCAAACAGTTTGACTTTAACTGGATGTCAGGCAGTCAGTTGCGCATTTCTTTTAAAGGCTCTCCACGAGGGAAACACAGACCTTGTATCCGGAGAAGAATGCAGATTTATTTAGCTTAATATGAATTGCTCTCTGAGTGGCACTTACAGTATAAGCCCACCTTCAGTTTGTGTATAGCCCTTAGGAGGGCACATAAAAGGATCCAGCTTGAGCTGAATTACTGAAGTCAAGTTGAATATCTGTTTATTTGGACCCTGCAATCATTCACCGGTGAACCTCCTTTTGAGTAAACACACAGCGGTGCAGTAAAGGCTGCCATAAAGAGACAAAGGATCTGTTGGGTTAGATTTTAGTCTGTTTTAATGTGGAAGGCCCTAGGCAACATTTCAAACTGAATAAATCACATAGAGAGCATCACTCAATCTCACGTTGTTTCATAACCATTTTACAAGTGATCCCTCACAAAGATGCTTTTGGAAGTCTTCACCACCAACAATCATTTGTATATCAATTACTCACCCTGTGTCACCTTGAATTACATAACCTCTAACAGTCTTATGATTGTGCATGCATGCTACTCTTACCGTTTTTTGAATAGTAATGTTTGCATTTTTATAAAAATGTGTTTTTCTTTACTTTTTCCTCAATAATTGAAGGAAATAGCGGTGAGTAATTTATATACAAATAGCCATTTTGTGGTATGAGTATTCCTTTAAGGTTTATTAAGTTCACAGTAGTCTTTGTTGTTTTAGCCTTTGGTGTCTTAAGCCCACGACACTGGGAGACTTATGTATTGTGGGGGCATCAATAACAGCCCAGTGTTTGTGCGGATGTAGTTGTTGTTTAAATAATTAGACAAAACAGGTCATTTTCATGTTTGTTATGAAATAGAAAAACATTGCTGCTCAGGCAAGACTATTTGTACTTTCGTCATTCTCTCCAAACAACACCTCGAGCATATGAGTGTACTTCACACATGCGTATGTCATGAGCCATCAGAACAATGATGATATGTTTAGTATTAATAGCTGTACATGATGCTCTACCATCTGCTGAGCCACATCGGTACTATGTTGCCACCTGCTGGTGAAGATAAAGAACTGTATCTTAGTTCAAATAAATTGGGTTGTTGGTGATGATGTTAAAATATTAAGAAAAATGCTAACAGGAAACATGTGGCCCTACTAAAACAACAGGTAAGAAATAAAAAGAGTATACGGAATGTTTCAAGGAGCTTAAAAGGACAAATTACGATTTAAAGGCCCAGTTTACCCCATTGATGATTAGGCTAATGTGAGGAAGATGTCATAATGCATCAAAATGTAACATCATTTTCCAAATTGTGGGCATTTAGGCGTCATGGAGCTGTTGCTGCAGGCTAATTGAGACAGATGAGTCATGTTAATTCAACAGCTCCAACAGCTGCCTGTTTAATGGACTTCTTAAGTGCTGAGTTTATAAAAGCTGAAACTTTGTTTACAGCATCACTGGCAAATGCTTGGCCTGTTGTCATGCAGCCAAAAGCTAAAATGTTATGTTAAATTGATGTTGGAATTAACTTTTTCTGCTTTTTCATTGCTCACTATACCCAATACCACCTCTGCATTCACTCACACTCTCAACTACATCACCAACATGTCCCCCCCTCCTCCCCTTACCCACCCAGACTCGGACAGCCAGTGCAGCCCGACCCGCCACAGCCTCAGCCTATCAGACGGCTCCGAGGATCAGCTGGACCGCCTGCAGCAAGTGGAGCTGGCCCGCTCCTCGCCCATGTCCCAGTGGAGGGCAGGTACTGTGCAGGCCTGGCTGGAGGTTGTAATGGCGATGCCCATGTACATCCGCACCTGCTCAGAAAATGTCAAAAGTGGAAAGGTAAACTAGTGCCATGATGCAGGTGGACTCACCATGCATTTTAAGTGCATTTGTATGCACAATTGCAAATGTGTAGGTGACAGAGCTGTCATATTAAAATATCCAGCTGGCATATGTTGATTTGTTGCAGTAAACTGAATAACTTTCTGCAGGTTTTACTTGGGCTAACAGATGAGGACCTGGAGCTGGGTTTGGCTGTCAGCAGTGTGATGCATCGCAGGAAACTACGCCTAGCCATCGAGGATTACAGAGATGCTGAGAACGGTAGAGGGTAAGGAAGAGAAACTGAGGATTTGTATAAACTTGTAGGTGATGTGTCAATAGGGCCATCTGTTGGTGATGTACAATAACAACATTTAGAAAATGCAGTAGGGATTTAGAGGGATAACTCTCAGAAGTCATAATATTGATATTAAATAGAGATTTTAATCTTTAGAGATGAGGCTCCAATAAATGCAACAGTCTCACCGTCTTGAACAAATGTTCTGAAAGTGTTGTTGTTTCAGATCAATTATGGGAGGGGTCATAAACATTAGACTCTTTAATATGTGAATGTGTCTTGGCGATCTGTCATTTATTGACAGTAATGTTAACTAACTAACTTAATTTGAATGTTAGTATTATTCTTATTTTTTTTAATTGATCTATTAATCTTTTCTTTTTTTTTTTCATTTATAAAATAAACAGACATTGCTCCAGATAACAAACCGTACATCAAAACATGTAACAACAAACAACTACACAAAACGTAACGGGGGGGGGGGGGGGGGGGGGGTGGATGCAAGGATGACTTCCTAAGACAGCTGATTGTGACATACACAAGACATTACATACACAATACATTATACATTACAAAGGAGATGCCATATTGACAGGGTTAGATAGGAGAACTGGGGACAGTGAACCGCAATCCTCCTGTCTCCCCTCAAAATCCCCCAGCAGAGAAGCTGCACGCTCCATGTTCAGTAGGTCCAGATACTCCCTCAGCCATGAGTCCCTAGTAAAGCAGGCTGGTTTGCGTTCCTTCCAGTTTAATAGGATGAGTCTTTTTGTGGCTAAACAGCCCAATGTCGAGAGCCGATCGGTAGTCCTTGCAAGATTGCCATCTGGCTTGAGACCCAGTAGACATGCAATGGGACATGTAGGGAAACTAACTTTTAAAGATTCAGACAATAAGGATATTACTTCTGACCAAAGTTTTTTTACCGCCGGGCATTCCAAGAGTAGGTGCAACAATGTACCTCGCTTGCCACATTCATGCCAGCATAAGTCTCTGTGTTTATTGTCCATCTTGGATTTTGTAACGGGGGTGATGTAAGCTCTATTGAGAATTTTGAACTGTATGATCCTGAATCTTACACATTTAGAAGAGAACATAGCTGACCTCCAAATGAAGTTCCATTGCAAAGCAGACAGAGAGATATTCAAGGCATGCTCCCAGGACAGTTGGACAGGAGAATAGGTATTCGGGGCAGCCCTAGATAATAATTTATAAATGTTAGAGACCACACCTGATGATATGATTGCTTTCTTGAGGCGCTGGTCCTCTTCCATACATGAAGCAGGCATGGCTCCCTCCTTACATTTTGTACTAATAATAGATGCTAGTTGTGCATATGATAGAAAAGATGAGCCTGAGAGACCATACTGATTTTTGAGTTGTTGAAATAGAAGGATTTGGTCTCTATATATCTGTCCAATTGTAGTAATACCAGCCTTCTGCCAGATATTATTACTTAAAATGCCTCCTCCTGCAGAAATACAGGGGTTACTCCAAATGGGGCAAGATGGTAAAGAGAGCCCCTCTATGTTGAGTCTCCTGTGCAGTTGCTTTACAATAGAGCATTTGATCTATTAATCTTGATAATAGATTCATTATTACACTTTTGGCCACCATAATCCTGCAGTGAAATGTCTATATTGTGAAAGCCTTACTCAAAAAAATGAAACACTTTGAAACGGGGAATTTTATTATGCACAACTTTATATGGTTTTCAAAATGTATTCATTTTCTATTATAAGCCGTCCTCAAAGTAATAAAAACATCTTAGCCAAATTTTGAGAGCAACCCATCCAAATGTTGCTACATTTTCCTCCAACCCAAACAATTCAGTCTCATAGTTTTCTGAGCTACTGTAAAGTCAGGGGTCTCCTATGTCAGTAAGATTGACCCTCTGGGAACCATAAATGTCTGAAAGAAATGCCATGAAAATCCAGCCAATAGCAGTTGAGAAGTCCTAACCAAAGTGACGAAACACCCAACATACCATAAAGCCTTAAACAGGTACATCTTAATATCTTGATACCACAAATACCAGATTTTAGGAGCTGCTGACAATGGTTGCTCTGTGTATTCAGGCTGTCGAAGGCTGCAGATTTGGACCACCACTGGGTGGCCAAGGCCTGGTTAAGCGACATGGGCCTGCCTCAGTACTCTCAGGCCTTTCACAACCACCTGGTAGACGGACGCCTGCTGAACTCGCTGACACGTCGTGACCTCGAACGCCACCTCAACATCACTAAGAAGTTCCACCAGGTCAGCCTGCTGCTGGGCATCGAACTGCTGCAGTTACTCAGTTTCGACAAGGAGGTAAGTAAGTAAGACTCTGCTCCGTGGTCAAAGGACGAGGGAGACAGGGTATACTTTGGTTGGGTTTCAGTTAAGTAAAGTAAAAGGTGTTTGTTGAAATGGTTTCCAGGCACTGCAAGCTCGCCGGATACAGTGTGAGCACCAGAACGTGGATCCGTTGGTGTGGACGTCTCATAGGGTCATTAAATGGATCAAAGATATCGACCTGAAGGTGGGGACAGAGAGACAGACACTGCGAGTGTTAACTTTGTCATAAAATAATGAGTTGAGACAGAATCTACACGTACAATGTGAAAAATGTAAGATTGAAGATAGTTTTTTTGAAAAACTAAATCATATATCCCAGTTTTACCAATACCCATCACACACTAGGAGGCGATACAAGCTATAGTAAATTATTTTCATTTCAAAATATTTTAATACAATCAGTCTTACTTCCATGTAAACGATAAATGATCCTTTCTTGTCTCACATTTCAAACAAAAGCTGAAGCTACAGCCTTTGCAACAAGGCTAATCGTTTATTAAATATTAACAATCATTCGATACTAATGTATTGAGCACCATGCCATGGTTCCAAGTCTGTTGTGTTTACTCGGCGTTCCCTATCTGCAGGGATAGAGGCCTTTGTTATTGTATTTGTAAGCTGCTGATTGGTTACATAGCCTTTCCTGTTACTGCATCTATGGTGATGCTGCAATATGAATATCCCGAGTAAACACTGCCTACTGTCTTGGCAAACGATAACGTGTTTCCATTATGAGGCATGACACATTTAGGGTGTGTAGAGATAAAGCTGTGTGGAACATCCTTAATATCCTCAGGGAGTGTGGCTTATAATGACCAAACAAATAAATTAATATGTTCTTTGCCAAGGGGACAATTACAAATCATTTGTGAGATACTTTTAAAGGTAGGGTAGGTAAAACACTTTTTGTTATATTCCATGGAATGGTTAATATCCCGATAACAATGAATAAATCAAATGCTTTGATAATAAATATATACAAATATTTCATCTGTGGAAGCCGTGGCGCTGTAAAAAGCAAGTCTACCTTGCTACCTAATTGGATGGCCTACCTGCCTGTCAGCCTTCCATCTTGTGCACAAACTTATCTCGTGCCCTCATTGGTCATGTGCGCGTTTGTGTGTGTTGGAGGAGGGGCTCTGTAAGAAGTCTGAAGGAAGGCGCAGATTTTTTTTCGGTTGTGTATTTTCAAATTCTAGCTTACTCGAGCTGGTTTCTCCATTCTTACCTAACCTACCTTTAAATATGAGTGGCTTACCTTTACACAATAATGGAACATAATATCAGAGAATTTGATGATGAATAAAAGTTATTTAATTCTGTCCGTTTTCCATCCACCTGTCTAGGAGTTCGCAGAGGGTCTTCTCAGCAGCGGAGTGCATGGCGCCGTCATGGTGCTTGACCCCACGTTTAACACCGACGCCATGGCAACAGCACTGGGGATCTCTAGCAACAAGCACATGGTTCGCAGACACCTTGTGGAGGAGATGCAATCGCTGATCGGCACGGCCAGGTGAGAGGTGACAAAGAGACTCCAAGGCAGATCCAACTAGTCCAAATGACTTTGTTAATGAGCAAGTCAATACGATATAATTTAAATGAATTTAATCGACTATCTCTGATAATATATGCTATATTTGTCTGCAAATGTTGCACAAAAGCTTATTCTGTCACAATAACTACTTTTGTTGGACTATATATTGTCCTTGAAAAAATCACACTTGGTAATAAACACATCTTTGCATATTTATTTGTGCATTTCTTTTGTTTTAACATGTATGTCACTATAAATATTATATTCCTATTTTAAATAGTTGTAGGATTTCTGATACTGTAAACAATACTATTGTAATTTTAATACCATTTAATGTCACCAATATAATGATAATATAACAACATAATAATGCAAGTAGACACTTTCAAAGAGCAATCAACTTTTAATATTCAAATATGAACAAAAATGCTTGAGTCTTGGGTACTGGTAGAGAAAGCTCTGTGGGTTATTCTGGTTTCTTGTTAGATAAATGTCGGTGACATTCTTACTTGAAAAAAAAACATCCTTTTAAATGCAACAGGCAATACACAGGTCAGCAAAAATGATAGAGGTCATGTCCATGCACAGTATGGTACAATAAGTGCATACCTTAACTATTTACTTAACTACTTGTGTAAGATAAATGAAGCTGCGCTCAACACTCTGGTCTTTCCCACGTTCCTTTGCAGGGCAGAAATCAAGCAGGACTACGAGCATCTGGGCCTGGGAACCCCACCAGCTCTGCTCCGGCAGAACTCCCTGGGAAGACCGCCCAGCTCCACCGGCCGACACACTGATGACGAAGGCTCGCTGAGGAGGAGAGCTGTCAAGGTGTCGGGGGAGGGGGGTACTGTTCTTGAAACTTGCATTGGAGTTTTCTCTCAATTTCAGATGACTTTCTGATATAAGAACAGAATTTAGGATTGTTCAGAGCAGAAAGAATGCACCTTAGTGCTGATTTGGACCCGAGTCACACATGTTATCACTCAACTTGGCGTTGGTCAATGAAAAATGCATAGCTAAATTGAAAAATATGCGTGTCAAAAATGGTATTTTATTTTATAAAAAAGGTAGTATGACTTGTTTATGGCTCAAAGTTTACGACTCAGGACTTGTCAGACTTGACTTTGGAATTGCAAAGACCAACTTATGACTTGCAAAAAAGTCACTTTTCCAAAATACAAGATAAAAACTCAAATAAGACTGATGGAATGGAAATGTATGTTTTAATGACACTACACTACAGGTACAACGAAATGCTTTATACATTTTGTTATACCTGTACAATGACAATAAAGGAATTCAAATGTTCAAATAATGTGTGTTTCTGTTTCAGCCTCCAACAGGCTTCAGCCCCAAAGCTCGCAATGGGCGGGACTTGAGTTGCCATAGCAGCTACGGCTCCCTGCCTCGGGAGGGCAGAGACCAGACCCCGCCCCGATCGGAGGGAAGCCCTCTCCACGGTTACACCAGCATCGAGGTCACCAATGTGTGAGGTCATCAGAGTGAGACGAAACACCAGCCGTCAGCTTTATCACATATCCATCGACATCATGAACATTTGTCATGTGCTCCAGGACATGGGATGGTTATTTTTTATAGAGATGAAAATATAAAGGAAAGATTGCACTTTTTTAATGGGATAGGAGTATTTTTCTCAAGTTTCCTGCTAAAGGGGAAAAAAACAAGGTCATTGTGGGCAGGTGGTATTTTGATGTTTTTGAGGGGGGGATATTTCCCTTCTCCAAAAGTCGAGTAAAAAAAAAATGAAGTACTCAAGCTGAATGATTATTTTTCTATTTTCTTGTGTGTAAATGGTTCCCTGTGAATCAGGATGTGACTTATACATTTCTATTGTTGACTGTTTCTTCTGAGGGAAATTAGATTAAAAAAAACAAGGCTGTTTGTACGGATACTTGATGACAAAATGAAAAAAAGGTTTCATATCTATGTAAATTGTTCTTGTTTCATTCAATTCTGCTGTATGTGATGCCTTGTCAATGTAGCTAAAGACAGTGGCCAAAAAAAGCTAATTGAATTTTAGATTCTTGAATCTAGAGTTTTATGTTTGATATTCATTTTTCATCTTGCACATTAACACAGTTGTGTCCAAACCAATGTAGCACCCTCTTCTGATGTGTTATACTGTGCAGTAAACATGGGAAATATTTTAACAATGCCAGCAAAAGATGACTGCAGAGCTGTATGTCCATAGAGGCCTCAGGGCTGAAAGGTGTGAGGATGCAAACACTGTATGTGAAAAGTGAATCTGAATGAAATAAAGAACAAAAAAACAACAGCTGATGTTTAAAGAATGTCACAAAAAAGTTGATTTCTCTGACCTGTGTCTTATGGAGTGTATGATTAGGAGCAGCTCTGACAGTGTGTGAAAGAGGAAGTGATAGAAACACTGGACATTTTTTAATTAAGGGCAGAAGCGGAACTAGGAATTTGACTGTAGAAATTCCTAGTTAGAAGAATTAAGGGGTAACTGTGAGGGAACTAATTTGCATGAGGAGTGTGTGCTTCACTGCCTCAACTGTGATGTGAGGCAGAGGGGTCCATACCAAACTCAGTACCTTTGTGAGTGTTGCTGACTCTATACACTTGACTGATTTTGCGACTGTATTTCGGTGGGTCACAAGAGTAATCTCCTCTCTCTGCTGCCTGTTGGGCCTGTTACCACAAGTATCTATTTAGACCACCTTCCAATACAACATGGTGCAACTTCCTCCTCTTACTCACAGTGACTCGACTATTGTGACCTGCCAAGGATGACACAGCAGCAAGTGATAAAGCTACCCTCTGCGCTACCTTGACGTAAAACCTCTCCACCCACCCGCGGTTGAGAAACATGATGACCATTTGTGGGTGTAGTTCTACCTGATTGATTTAAGCTACTTATTAGAGAAACAGTCAGAGGGAAAAATACAATAACATGCTCATCATGTAGCAGCAATAAAACCCTTACATGTCAGAGTTATACATGGTTTTATTTGTAAGGAAAGGTACACTGCATAGCATATTGATTGAGGAATGTAATGCCACATGTATTTATAGCCTAAGTATATTTGCTACCATGTGCCATGTTGAACCAGAGCATTTTCCCTTGTAGCTGCCTACATATCTCGTAAATTGATAACAGGCTGACAGTGGCAGGACTTCCAGATGTAATCAAGGCTTGTTCACCGCGATACTACATTGTCCTGACTCCTCTGTGTGTGTGTGTGTGTGTGTGTGTGTGTGTGTGTGTGTGTGTGTGTGTGTGTGTGTGTGTGTGTGTGTGTGTGTGTGTGTGTGTGTGTGTGTGTGTGTGTGTGTGTGTGTGTGTGTGTGTGTGTGTGTGTGTGTGTGTGTGTCAACAGAGGATAAGCTTAAGAGGAAGAAAAACCTCCCCAGAGCCCAGAACAATAAGAGGCTGGGAATGGTTTTGTCATTATTGTGAAATAGTCCAGTCCTCATTATCCTAGCAGGCAGATACAAAGGAGGACACTTGGAAAAACAGCAGGGCCAAATGTAGCCTAGTTTTACTGCCTTGGGTAACTCTCCTACAATGTGTAAACTACATCAACACAAGAGCAAACACAGAGACGTCTGTATACGTGTAAATCACCAGCTGTATCAGCAGGGTGGGTCGCTGAGGTTGGGTCCGTCCAAAGGGCTCAAAGGAGTGACAGTGAGTAGGTGGTAGTATAATTATCGTTGCGTGAAGTATGATGTACAACTCAGTGACTTGTCTGTTTACTGGCACGGGGAAGTACTGAGCACACATTGAGTCAGTGGATTTCAGTCTTACTTGATTGTTGTTATTCGTGGTCATTGGTCAAAGATCATTTCGTGGACATAAAAAACGTCTTCAACATTTTGTGGTGAGATTTGACCCAAATAAGATGTGTGTCTGTTTAAAAGAATAACAATAGAAAGTAGAGAGACAATGACTGTTATATAAAATGTTCAGAGGGACCTCAACCGCGTGTTTTTTCACTTCAAGATCATTTTGAACCCTTTCAATAACCCATGCTTACCCTCAGAGCTTTGAACCACTGGTTTTCAACAATTGTCCTTTTTTTGTATTTTACGTCAAGGGTGTGAGTCAGAATGAGTCATTCACTTTTAACCCGTCTAGTTGTATAGTTGTCACACTAACACAAATATTCCACTCTGGGTATTTAAATTAGTACATCACCAAGAATTCCCCTACGATGCCTCACCAAGGGGATTTCTCCTTGCAGGAGCAGTGGGTGGAGGAGGGGTATAGCCAAAACTTCAAATGTCACATTCTGAACTGAATCATATAAAAGCATCATAATAATTGTGTGATAATCAATACGCTATAAAATTATACAATAAGCAGTTTAATGTATTCCCTGAAAACACAGACCCATCGTTGATAATTTTTTCTTGCTTTTTCCTGCTATGGCTAAATGTCTGTTCTGAAAAAGTCCTGTGGGGGTCTTGCATGGACAATGTGTGAGCATGCACATAATTTGTCTTAGGTGCATTTAATTCGTGCAAAATTACATAGTACTGTACAGGAAAGTCCTTGGGATATTTTTAGCGTTTTGTTCTATCGTCCAAAGATGCTGTATGTTAAATCTTGAAGTGTATTTTCCCGGCTGTTTACAAAGCAGCACAAATAAAGGGACCGCTACAAGAGAGTTAAACTCGATGCAAATCATATGGCGTGTTTTAAGGTTAAAACTAGCTTATGTCTTCGTCAGCAGACCAAGACTGAAGACAAAGAGGACTACAGCCAATGGGTTATTGTTAAAATGTTAAAAATATTTCCTTTCTCTCCATCCATCGAGAAGCCCGACAATGAAAGGGTTAAAGAAACTGGAAGTTTAGCAATGAGCCCCCTCCTCCTCCTCCTTTTCCTCCTCCCTCTGTCTGGTGGGCCCATCCGTCACACAAGGAAAGTTCCTGACCCTTAACGTTTATTTGTGAACAAATTATTTCACCCACACATCATTGTCTGGATATTTTGGAATTAAACGCCACACCTCCCTGCTTTGAGGAAGAACACATCTGTAGCTTATCGTCAAAACGATGCCAAGGTGAGTGTAAAGCCGGTTTACCCCTTCGCTGCATTGACCACTTTTTGTGTGGTTTAAGTGTTACTAAAAGTTAAATATAATCAAAGTTTTTAAGGTTCTGGAAAGTTTTTGTCGCGCTGCTTTACGTACCCTGCTGTGGTCAACGTAAGCAACCCGCCCAGTGTGTTAACCCATAAGACACTGCGCGCTATGTGTTAGCAAAACAACGTTTACAAACATTTCTTATGATAATTTAATGCTACCTGACATTTTGACACTCACATATCATTGCCTTTTAGTTTATTAAGCGTAACATGTGACCCAGGTTATACTGTTTAAGAGTGAAAAGAGATAAGCAGATGATGATGAATGTTGCAGTTGCAGAACTATTTCCGACTTGAAATCCCACTTTAGCTACATGTTGTACAGGGGGCTTTGTGGGAAGAAATAAAATGTTTACTACCGGGAAAGTCAATGTGTTACTAACTTTACTGTTAAACCTGTCAACTGGTGAAATATAACCTTTAGTGTGCAGAGCTACACGCCCCACACAGTTCAATAATATGTGATAACTTCACGTAAATGTTCCTCAGGAATCCTCAACAGGCTGCTGAGGGATGTTCAGTGTGTGTGTGTGTGTGTGTGTGTGTGTGTCCACCAGGCAGCTGCCATGATGTGCATAATCCAGTCCCATGCCACGCATTCCTCATTGAGGGTATTCCTAAATTGGAGCTGGCTTTAACTTTCTTCAGGCTTTTCCCCTCACTCCCAGCAGGTCTGGGCATGTTTGCAGTGTACAAACATACCTTAAGGGTGGATTCAGGGACAAATGAGTGGTCATTTTGAATTATCAGATGGTTTATTTGATAGATTATTTTTCCTTGTACTTCTTATCTGACCTATGTTTACAGCTCCCAGCAGTCTTCATCTATTCTCTGATCTTGCAAATATACAATAGTTACACTGCAGGGTAGCCCGGTGATAAATGGCCTGTATGTGTTCCAAGTATGCAGTGGATGTGCAAGTATGCTGAAGTCATGCTCTCTGAATTACTGAGAATCATTGTACTGTGTGCAACACTCACATAGGTCCACAACTAACAAGGTTATCATATTATCCATAATAGATCATTCTGTTTACTTTTTATTAAATAATACACAGACAAATGTCCATCCCATTTTTAAATGTCTCTTATGGCTGTCTTTAATATATCAGATATATTCAGTTTCAGCCAGTTATTCATGAAAAAGATTAATCTATTATCAAAGTAGATGCCGATTATTTAACTGGTACACTGATAGTCACAATTCTTGGTCAATGAATGTTAAACTAATAATGTTTCCCTTAATGTTTGGCTTTGGATTGACATGAAAGCACATACTGCTATGAACATTAGATTTAAAGGATGGAAAAAGAAAGTACCCTTATTGTTTTATTTTTACAGTGGCCATACAGTAGCAGCCCTTATCTACCCTTGTAATGTGTGGACATTGGGCAACGAGTGACTTTGAAAGGCAAGTCGTCTGTCAATTGTTTACCATGCAGCACACCTATTCACAGAAAACCTTTTACTAAGGTAATTTTACTTCAGGGAAATGAATGTTCCGTCATTTTTCCATTAAAAGCAGTTGGTTCTCATAAAGAACAAATATCTGGGCGGCAGCAACATGATCTGTTCTTCATTATACCTGGGCTGAGGAGAGTCATACCCTTGTTGCTGTTACATTCTGTGGTATGTTTCTAAGTTTGTGTTGACCTCACATTTACTTCTCTCTACAGCTTTTGACCTCCCTGCAGCTGGTCTGACTGAAAGTTTGGGACTGACAAGATGCGTTCCAGTGTGGATGTTCCACCAAGCGCCGTTGGAAGAGGAGTTGCTGGCAGCAACAACAACAATAACAGCAGCAGCAGCAGTGAAAACACTGGAAACTCAGGTTCCCAGTATGCACTCTGTGCTCTGGGCGTTGGGCTTGTTGCCCTGGGCATTGTGATGATTGTTTGGAGCGTGGTACCTGCAGACGCGGCTGGAAACAACAACAGCAGCAGTAGCGGTTCAGGAGAGGACAGTGGTACGAGCGGGAGGAAACATAAAGCGTCCTCCGTGGCCTTCGTGTTGGTGGGCTCCGGGGTGGTCATGCTGCTGCTGTCCCTGTGTCTGGGGATGAGGAACAAACAGCGGGAGCAGCTCATGCTGCAGGAGGCTCAGAGCCACAGAGTGGCTGCTCGGGAGCAGGTGGAGAGAGAAACGTGAGTCCAGTCATCGATTTCTACTTAAACAACAGTTTTTTATGCCAACTGCAAATCCTGTGCACGTGAGAACATTTTGCTGGTGGATTTGTTTATTTATTTTAAATATTATTTTGTTTGGTCAAAACTATTATTAAGAGATTATTTTACAAGCGTCAATGATCTGTAACATTTTACTTTACTTTAAGAGCATTATTAAAATGAGTGATTGTATCCATGATATTGATAACAAGGTCTAGTATATTTGTTATCAAATCACAAAGCACACATTCCTCTTTGAGGTTCTGAGACTTAAAACGTAGCTGTCGAACAGCAGCCTTTTTAATTCAAAGCATGTATGCATAAGTCTTGACTATTTCTCCTAGCTAGGACATCATTGATATTAATTAGAAAAGTATTTTGTGGTTAACCCTAATCCTAACCCCAGAGATATACTTTTGTTATATTTTAGAGAAGTTTTCTTTTTGCTTGCGAAATGTTCATGACTTTGTCGATCAATTATTTGCGATTTACCTAATATCCTTGCATTTTCAAATTGTTTAAATAAGTGCTTTTAAAAAAAATACCCAACGCCATACCTTGTATTGGTGTTCCAATTCCACCTTTGCAGTTTAAAAATAATTTATTGAAATCATTTTTGCTATGATAATGAAATGAATAAAATAATATGATTCTTTCAGATTACATAAATAATAACACTTTCAGAAGAAATAAGTTAACATTTTGCTATGATGGTTGTTCCTTACAGTCGGTAGTGTTTTAATGTTAAAATGTATGTATATTGAGAATGAGTGTTGAAGGCATTAAATCCACTTAAAATATTTGGAATAATAATTAGATGTATTAATAATTATTCCCCTTCTCATTTTTAAGATCAAGTACAGGACATAACAGAGTTCACCGTTTTTCATGCTTGTCATTCATGTCTCTATGTCTCTATAAATGTGTGCAGTGCCGAGGAGCAGGCCGAGCGTTACGCTGTCCCCAGCTACGAGGAGGTGGTGGGCAGCGGCCAGTACCCTGTCAGTCAGAGCAACCTCCGCCCGAGCCCCTCCCAACTACCGTCCTACGATGACCTCGTCCAAGTTGACGGGGTACAGTATGAATTTGAGGGGTCGGAGGTCACAACTCCCGGATCGCAGCCGGCTCCACCCGCTGCAGCTTCCACATCAAATCGCAAAGCTGGGAAAAATAACCGCAAGCTCCTCCCGATCAAGATCCGCAGGATTAAATCTGAGAAGCTGCAAATGAAGAACATTGATAACTCTCAGCCAGCAGCTGGGTTCAGTATAGAACCGCTGACCCCTCCGCCGCAGTATGAGGATAAAGTGCCTCCCATTTAATATCAAGCTGATCGTGTTTAAAACAATCTAATGACATTCCTGGAACTGGATCTGCGTTTTGAAAAGACTTGAAGAGGGCTCTTCCTGCAGAACATTCGGAGTGAAACATTTTTATAAAACACTGTTTTTGTTCTAGCTCATCACTGCTGAAACCTTTATACTTTTCTAACGTTGGATCTCTGAAACACACAGACAGTGAAACGCAAACTTGCTGGAACCTTCCTCAGTGTGACAGATTCTTTCAATCTGTGGCACGTTGGACTGAAAGCACACACCAAATGCAGTTTTCCTTCAAGTCGTTTTCTGATTATGCATCGTCTTTGGGTGGTCCAAAGTGCGCTGACTGTAGAGGTGAGTGGACGGGGAAAGAGATCATAGGACATCGTGGAGCGGTTGGATTACAACCAGCGGTTTACCAAATGAACGCTTCATGGTGACATTGTAACATGTGCTCAGCTGGCTTGACGTGATGTGGTATACCTCACTAAAACTCCCCCTCCGAGTTACAAATATATTCTCTCCTTGTCCTCTAGAGCTTTGCAGAAAGTGAGAGGATTTTGGCCAATGTTGACACTAGCTTCAGGTTTTCTTTGTCCCTCTCATTTTAAAAGATGAAACATGAAACTAGGGTTTACATATTCAATGATGGGGAATCGACTGGACAGCGTTATTTAAGAAACGACTCAGACAAAGCTTTGTTAGCATCTATCTGCTCCCATGACTCTTATTCACAGGCCCTCTACCAGAGCCTGAGGAAATGTAGTTGTTGAACGCTAACAGAATATCACTTGTTTTCTCATGATTAGAATATAAAAGCACTTCAATGTTAGTGAATATCAGCACATTTAAGAGACAACGTATATTTCTCCCTAGAAAGACTAAACCCTGTGCTGTACATGGGCTGGAGGCTAGTTTGAAAACGGTGTGGAACTTAAGCTGATGTCTCTAAGGTCGTGGGTGTTTCTTTACTAAGCAGTTCCAAAATCAGGTGTCATTTGTCTAATATATGCATCATGAAATAGTATTTTTACTTAAAGCTGTAGTAAGGACGTTGACCTTTTTGAATGCACAAAGATGCCTAAATAAACCCAACATCAGCTCATGTTTTTTCTGTTATTTCATTGCTAACAAGTTAGTCAAATTCTGCCTAACTATAGAACAGATTATCGAACAGATTATCATGCTATTATTAGAGATTTGTTTCCAACTAAGTGAGCAATGAAAGTCTAGATTTAAGTTGATTTCTAACCTTCCTGAGAAACATAGATTGGACTTTAGCTTGCTAAACTCTCCTTACAATTACCTCATTTAGTTTGGCTCTCTTCCATCTTTCTCATGAGACTCAGCCATAAGTCTAGCTAAACAATGAGCTTCAGAGTCTGTGAGTGTCCAAACAAACAGACATTAGGAAATGTATACTATGGTTAGTGAGATACTGGGAGGGAACTGTGATTAATTTTTTGGCTGAATTCTTATATTTACACTTATCATAGCTTCCTTTTTCAAAGAGAAATTACATTCTGGGGTGTAGACGGTCTCCTTCCATGAAGTCTTTAAGGAGTGCCTCTGCTAACCCCCTGGAGGAGTTTGCCCTCCGGAAGTGAAGTGCCTTCTGTGTTCATAACAACTCTGCTGCTTCTCCAAAAACATTTTGAAAAGGCATTGTATGAATGAACCTGAGCTCTAATGTTGCTCCTACAATGCAGTCTTTAAAAAGAGAAGGAAGGAGGTGAGAGCATATTGGAAGGAGCCGTTGAATAGTTGAAAGCCCTGTAGCCATGGCGAACACTGTGGTGCTGTGAAGGCAGTAGTGTAGTCTCTGCTTCTCTCCCCCGCTTTCTATTTCATACTCAAAAAAGAAAAGAAAAGCTCTTTGACTGTGCAGCTGCAACATAACAACAGCAGCCATTGCTCTCTCGCTTGCTCATCCCCATGAATTCACTCAGAAGTATGCAGAGAATGAGCACAACAGAGAAAAGACAAAGTGGCCTGAGATCTAAAACCGTGCACTATTTCATTATTGCCTGTCAACCTACGATTTGAGTTTAAATGTAATGAAGTTGTATCGTTAAAGATTGTTTCCTCTTTTGTTGTGTGATATATATATATATATATATATATATATATATATATATATATATATATATATATATAAGCCCCATTTCATTAGTGACTTTATCACCTACATCTACACTGTGTGTGTTTGAGTCAAACTCAGTTTAGTTAATGCAGAAAAGCTCCTCCATCATTTACAGCTGGTCGTATTATATATTGCCAAGTCCGGGAGAAAAGCTTTTCAATGCCTACATTCACCGGGCCTTTATTCTTTTGTCATGTTCAGTACTGCCGACATATTCATCGTACCTCGTTTTGTAAAAGACCATTTCATTACATGATTGATTTTATATGACTGTAGTCAAAATGTTTTACATTGATGAAATCATTTAGAAGTCACTTTCTGTTTTACATAGACGAGTGTCCCAAACACATGCTGTCAGTTCATTTATCATTGCTTTTTTTTTTGCTACTTCAATCTTTCTTTTATATGTACTGTGAAAATGTGCTTTTCTATGCTCATTCTATATTTGTTTGTGGAAAATAAGAGTTTTTCTCTGAAGAATTAAACAAATGTATCTCATGAATATTGAATGAGAAATAAAAGGAAGTATTTGTTAATTAATCGATGTGTTTAAGAAGCGTATTTTGCCATGGTTACTCAACAGTTGACTTGTTACCATAATCCACTGAACATTTGTTACTGTTCACCAATGCTTAGTTAATAGGCAGCTACTGTGCTGTAAGCTAAGAACCATCTGAATGCTTTCTAGTTGTCAAGGCCCTGCATGGCAACGTTAAAAAAAGAGAAGGTTTTAGGTGTCCAGGACATAGACAGTACTTCAGCATTCCATTAACAAACAGGCTCTTTGCATTCCTTTGCACTGAAGAAAAGCACATTTTATTTTATTTGCCAGTAGGAAAATGAGAAATCACTGTTGTTCTTACTGCTGACGGAAGCACTGGAATAGCTCCTTCAGTTGTTGGTCATAGCCTGCAGAGTAAACAACATAAAACACAATTATAACACACTTCCTGTTTTTGAAATCCGAGGCTTTTGTTCGCTTCAGGTGACATTGTTTATGCTGGCAAGTAATCACAAAATGAAAGTGTTCCTCACTGTGTTGATCCAGTCGATGTAGGAGCTGGCTTTAGTGAAGACTGTCGGCTTCTGGAGAACGTTGCAGCCCTGACCGGAGCCAAAGCTCACGGCGCCGTGGACGACCCAGGAGCCATCGGGGTTCTGACAGTTCAGGGGCCCACCAGAGTCCCCCTGCAGGTCAGCACACACACTGTTGGACAGCAGCTAATGTACAGACATTACGAAGGTACGACTTCCAGTGCTCACTTTAGTCATGCTGAACTGTTATTTTACACTCTTTCAAAGTAAAACGTATTTTCCTTTAATCTTCCTTTCATTGAGTCTTTGAAACTGTACTAAATGGAAACGTTAAAGATAAAATAAATCATTGCTTTGATCGACCAAGAAAGGTTGACCAATCTTCAAAATGAGAGTAAATGGAAAATATTCCCTCTAGTGTTGTGATGTTAGATTCACCCATTTAAAATGAAGGTGCTGCCTACTTGTTTTGACTGTAAAGGAAAAGTGTTTGTTATTCAACTCTGGGAGCAGTAGTTCCAAAATGTCTTAGGCATTTTTGAAAGAGTTGGACCACATTGAATAAGAAGCCGGGTCGTAACAATGAGTCACAAAGAGGAACATATGAGAGAATGGTGCAATCACTGTTTGCTACAGTATAACATCTCTAGAAAGGAGTAGTAACCCGGTTTAATCTTCAACTTCCCTGAGTGAACTCACATTACAGCCAGCGGTGATGCCGTCCCCCCCGGCACAGACCATCTTGTCCGTTGCCAGGACGCTCCACCACTCGGGCAGTGAGCAGGTCTCCTGTCCGACCACAGGGAGCAGAACCTGCTGCAGGAGGTCAGCTGCAGGGCCACTGGCTGTGGGCACAAACAGGCTTAACTCAGGTAGGAAATTAGATTTAGCTCTAAAGGGAGGTTTGCTCAGGGGACAGGTGGAGTGCTGCTGGGAGATAATATTGCTGTTACTGATAGTGTCAAAGGGAGAGCAAGATGATTTCATTTAATACCAAAACTAATGCTATCCCGTGCTAAACTGGATCATGCTCTAGTTGTGTAACTTTACAGCTTTCATACAAACAAACTCTCCCCTGAGTGGAAACTTCTAACTAAATCACACATGTCTTCTTGTTGAATGATAGAAAGAGCATGCTTTTCTATTGTATGACAAAATCTATGTAAAATGCAGTAAGCAGAGTATTTTAATGTAAAACTAAATTCAATAAAATGCATGGGTTTTGTTTATTATTTTGTCTTGTTGGAACCATAGAGGTTGGAACACATCAAGCCTACTTGCTTGAACTGGGAGTGTTCCCACTTTTCAAAACAAGAGTTGTGGTTAAAGTCAAAACAGAACCATGCTGTTATTTAAATACGATCTTGGTTAAATTGGATGCTCTATTAATGTCCTCATGGCCAATTGTTGACTCGGATACATTTTTAACATGATTTATCTCATAGTGATATAACTTGTGTGATAGTATTACAGAAAATGGACAATTTCCCCTATTTTAAGGATGCATTGTTTCTACCTATTGCTCATTTCTGGTATTTTCTTCTTGTAAAAATATTTGTTTATATTTTACACACCATTTAATTAAAAAAGCTGATCATCTTTTGAAATGGTACTTTGGTAGTAAATGAATCTCTACACGGGGTATGGTTAAGACTGAGATTTCTTAGCAGGCTGATGGATATAAGTTCAATCTTTTTGACAAATGAATTGCTGTGAAATGTCTTTGGCTTTGACATAATAATAATAATAATAATAATAATAATAATAATAATAATAGTAATAATAGTAATAATAATAATAATACATGGGACTTATATAGCGCTTTTCTGGAAACTCAAAGACATCAGTAATTTGACCGACATTGAGTGACATGTGCATAAACCCTGACTCAACACCTCTAGCAGACTTTCAATAAATCCAGTGAGGACATTTGCAATGCAGTCGCAGATTGATTCTGCGGAGGTGCTTCGACTCACTGGAGAGTCGACCCCAGCCGCTGACGTAACAGGGGGCGCCGTGGGGCAGGACCACGCCCCGGGCCGGGAGGCAGGCGGGCATGACGGTGTCAGAGAATGTGACGGGGGAAGACAGCTTGATAAGGGCGATGTCGTTACTGCAAAAGGCAAACAACAACACACCTACAGTGAAGAAGTAATCACAACAAATCGATGGTTTGCTGAGTCAACAGTGAACTGATACTCTGCTAAAACATGGCCTCCTGCTGATGCTGCTCTTCACCAGGACTCCTGAGGTGTTATTGAGCTGTTGAGTGTGTGTTACCGGCTGAGCATGGTGTTGTAGTCGTCGTGACTGATAATTGTGGCTGCCCTCCTCGCTATCGAGCCCTCCTCGCTGGTCTTCAGGCTGTGTTTACCCAGCTCCACTCTGTAGTTGTAGCGGTCACTGTGGGATGGCAGATGACACGCGGTTCAGACAGTAGTATTGACTTTCCCACCTGTGTGGACAACACTGATTAAGCCCATGGTGTACTGCAAATGTTTGATAGTCCTGTAGAGATAATGCGTGGAGACCAAGCTGTTTTTAAAACGGTAATGTTACAGTAGGCTATAGTTATCCTACTTTTGTATTAAGATTCTGATTTAAAAAAGGAAGGAACAACTTCTTGAACGTCTCTAAATACCATTCTCTTATTTATTTGGTCCAGGCATGGTGGTTGTTTACTGAAATACCCTGCTTTTCTGTTCATTCCCAAAACCAACATCTCTGACATTACCAAACAAAGCAAAACTCAGAATCCCCTGTAGGGCAGAGGAGTATTTCCCGACACAGATCTTTGGTTAGGCATAATACATATAAGGGTCATTCTACCGAATTGATGCAAAGTCAGATTGGAACAGTTTTTAAATGTTGTATGTTTTTTTCCCAAAACGTTGTCCATATATATTTTGTACCATATCCAAATTACACATATCTAGTAAAAGAACCGTACATTTTTATATCGTATTTTCAGACTGTATTGGAATGTTCTTCCTGTACCAAAAATGGTCACTACCGAAACATAGTACATACACTGTCGTAAAAAAGTATTATATGAACCTGTTAAGATTGTTTTACCTTCCCTTATCTAAATAGTATTTTAACAAATATATCTCTTGAGGGTTTTCACAATTAAATCAATGCAATTTAATTTCTAATCAAATTTCAAAGTTCAATTTATACAATTCATAAAAATCTCAATGCAATTTTCTTTGTAAAATGCATAATACTGATCATATTGATTCCAGAGTTGATTATTGTTGAAATTGAACATACATTAAACCAATCAGTATCATATCATTTTATTTGATAAATCAATATACTTATTTTTTACAATACATCCAGTGTTTCGGTAGTGACCACAGTATTTTGTTCTCAAGGTTGTATCATATTCCCTCAACCTTATTGCTTAATCTTTACTCATAACATGCCTTATGATGAAGTGTGAATGTTTGAAGCTACTGACCCAGAATCAGCACTTTAGTAACAGGCTGAAATAGAGGGGGATGAGGCTAGAATGCATGATCTGTTTGGTATTTTGAGCAAAACACTTCATAGACATGTTTTTTATATATCTGAGACCTATTATATATGCCTACAAATAGTATAATAAGAGACCTTTAAAGTAACACAATAATTTTTAGACTTTAAAACACAATTTATGGGAATTACCTGCTTTACACACATAAAAACCTAATACTTTGCAAAAAACCCAGAAAAAGTTTACTTAATTGAAGATAATATGTGTTCGGTAGTGACAATTCTTAAGGTTACATGCCGATTTTCTGATTTTGGAAAAGATTTATATCAAAAGTATGGGATATACTGTAGCTACTTGCCATTCAGCCATGAGGAACAGGGTTGCAGTGTCACTGCCTAGTCAAAAGTGCAGGGGTGTGGCCAGGGCCGTTTCTAGCTTTTTGGGGGCCCTATGCAAGATGCTGTTTGGGGGCCCTAGTTTTTACAGTTCTTTTTAACTACAATGTGGGGGGGGGATTCCGAAGCCTTTAAGATGATCTGTGGAGATGCATCAATCTGTTACACTTAAATAGGAAAACAGGCTAATTTCACGAAAACCAAGCAATTTAAACTTACAAAAAGTATATTAAAAAGGTAAACAATAAGGCTCCTCTGTCAATAAATGCAAGAGATGCAGCATTTTCTCAACAATGTTTAATTTAAATTTTTCATCTTCCTCAGACGTCACCCATTGGTTGACAGCCCAACGATGATTTGGAGTTTATTACACCAAAACCACAAGCCACAGCTTTGCTATCATTGCAGTTTAGTCGTGTTTATATCCTACATTGGATTTTTAAGCATATAATGCTTCACCAAACACAGGAAGTGGGCTTGGCTGTCTACAAATAAAGATGGCTCATTTTAATTCTCCCCAAATATAGTGAGGCTGAACCTGAACTTTTAATTCTCTGCTCCCATCATAATCTTGGCGATCTTGTTAAAATCGTGAATGCAGAATTAGAAATACTATGTAACTGGTTTGCAGTTAATAAATTATCCCTTAATGTGGCCAAAAAAAATTACATGTTATTCAATACAAAGTCTGAAAGTAGAAATTACTTCATTATATGGATTTGCAATACCGAGATAGAAGATTTTTAGGACTGCTTGTTGACGAAAAACTCAATTGGAAGCACCATATAAATTATGTACAGACTAAACTGTCAAAAACAATAGGTATTTTGTATCATACTAAGAACATTCTTGAAGAAAAAATACTCTTTATAACAGTCTATTTCTCCCTTACCTTTACTACTGCTCCGAAATATGGGGAAACACGTACTCAACGAATCTACAAAAAATAATAACATCCCAAAAAAAGTATTACGAATAGTCTGTGGTGTTGGTAAATATGAACACACAACTCCCATATTTAAAAAAAACTCAATCTATTAAAATGTGTTGACATAGTACAGTTTAAAACAGTACTGATTATGCACAACATTTTCAAAACAAAAAAAGCAGTTCCAAACCACAGCGTGAACATACTGTATGAATGTAAAAAAAGTCACTTGAAAATAAGTGTTCACAATGTTTATATGCAATTATGCATATATTATTATTACTATTATTCATTTGCCAAGTACATGTGTACATATGTATATATTTATAGTATTTTCATTTCCAAAAAAAGATAGTTGAAACTGCTATTGACTTGTGCAGAAAATGACCCTATATCTAGTTTTCGTATATATATGCATTTATTGTTTTCCTGCCCTAACTTTTATTTAATTTGTTCTCCTGTTTTCTTTATTTCTTTGTACTCCTTCATTTCTATATGTTTTTGACGCAATAATGCCGATGTTGTATTAGGATGATGCATGGGAGGGCTACTTTACATAAGCTATGCTTCAGCCCTCCCGCTTCTACTAATTTTGTTCATCTTTGTGTGTATGAATTATACTTTTTTGTTTTTTGGATGAATAAAAAAATAAAAAAAAAATTACTTTCAGCTTGGGGGCCCCCTAGTGGCCGCGGGGGCCCTATGCATCTGCATAGTCCGCCTATAGGAAGAAACGGCCCTGGGTGTGGCTAAAAAACTGGTTCAGCCATTGGACTAAAACCCCTTGTGTTTCGGCAGTGACATGAAAACTGGGGACATTAAGTTTTGAGTTTTTTTATTAAAAAATTAAACCCACAATAAATATTAAACATTAAACTAAAATAAAATGCTTTAAGTGTTATTTACAGAACATGAAGTAGATGTCAGGGTTGGGGACAGCTACTTCCAAATAGAAAGTACCCTATAAATCAGGGGTTCTTAACCTTTTTGACCTTGAGGCCCAATTTTTATAGTACAAAGTGGCCCGGGGCCCATTAAATATTAACACTGTATAGGTTTAATTGACCTCATTCTCGGTTTGATTTGTATTCAATAATAAACCAAATCCACTAACTGTTTAACAAGCAAAAACCTTATCAAATAAAATGACATGATAAAATGGGATCATCACAAATACTTTTATTAAACATGTGTATGTAAACCTACACATACTGTATCAAGACACCGAACAGGCTGATAATTCCTGGACCAAATCAAGCTGTGACAAGAAAAAATGTCAAGGATCAAGTCAGGCTTTTAAATAATAATAAAAAAGACCAATATTAGGATTTTACTTTAAATAAATAAAAAAAAAAAAAAAATATATATATATATATATATAAATAATCAATCAATCAATAAAAGGGGGTGATAAAATAAATGCATTCAAATAATATAAATCTATTTTTAAATTAAATAAATAAACTAAATGAAATTGAAATAAAGTGCAAATGAAACTATAGCCTTATAATCTGCAAAGCTATTTGAAAATTGCTTCAGCAGTCTCCATTTTTGCATGGCAGAACCAGAATAATCTTTATATCTGTGACAAATGAACAATGACACAAATAATAACAACAATGAACAACAATAACAACAATAATACAACTCCCTTTTTATCTTGACCTCTTAATGAGACACTTGGGCCTGCTTCTGAGACATAATCAGATCCAGTCTGGGTGGAATGGGAGAAAGGCTCACTCTCAGAGTAGACTCCAGTGTTGCTCTGAGTCTGTTTCGGGCTTTGGTCTTAGTTGTGGCCACAATGGAGAATCCTGATTCACACAGGTACGTAGTTGTGAATGGGAGAAGGAGTTTCACAGCCCTCAGTGCAAGACATGGGTACTCCTTTGAGACAGCAACCCAGAATGAGCCCAGGTCCAGTTTGCCCCACTGCAGCTTTAAAGTGCTGTCAGTGGAAACGTCCAGAAGCTGGGATTCCAGGTGTGAGGGCAAAGCAACATCATTTGCAGTGGGATCCACTGAAAATGGGTCCAAAATCCACATGTTTCCCTCTCTGGGATCCTCAGGAAAGTAGTCACCAAATTTCTCTGCCAGTTGTGAGAGGTGCTGGGAGACTGAGTCGCTGATCTTCACCTGAGGGGAGTTTTCCAAAATGTCAGACAAAAGTGGAAACATGTCCATCCTATTTTCCTGGGCCCTCTTGGTCCACAAAGCCAGTTTCCTCTTGAAAGCTTCAACTTTGTCTGCAACACAAAATATGTTGCTGTTTCTTCCTTGAAGTGAGGTGTTCAGTTGGTTCAGTAGTGAAAAAATGTCACAGAGGTAGGCAAGTTTTGCTGTGAACATTGTGTCAGCATAGTAATCTACAAGATTAGATTTTTTCTCACTGAGAAAAGAGAAGACCTCATTCCTCAGTTCAAACAAACGATTGAGGACCAGTCCTCTGGAAAGCCATCTCACTTCACTGTGATATAGCAGTTGGACATGATCTGCTTCTATGTCCTCACAAAGCTTAGCAAAACATCTGGAGTTCACAGCATTGTTTTTAATAAAGTTTATGGTTTTCACACTTACATCCATCACCTGGTGGAGGTCTGGTGACATCTTTTTTGCTGCAAGGCTTTCACGGTGGAGAAAACAGTGTGTCCATTTAGCTTCTGGTGCACGATCAAGGATCTGTCTAATGACACCATGATGCCTGCCAGTCATTGATGCTGCACCGTCACTGCACACCCCGACACAGTTCTGCCAGTCCAGGCCGTTCTCAGTGAAGTAGTTATCCATGCAGCGGAAACATTC
The DNA here is from genome assembly GCF_949606895.1 of Notothenia rossii. Classification (NCBI taxonomy): domain Eukaryota; kingdom Metazoa; phylum Chordata; class Actinopteri; order Perciformes; family Nototheniidae; genus Notothenia; species Notothenia rossii. The sequence goes on from NC_136902.1 coordinate 24,707,818, forward strand.
CTGAGCCGTAGTTCGTGTTGGTAGCTCTCCACAAAACAGTATGTCTTCGTGCAAACTACTGTCCCAGCGATAGCGAACAAAAACAAGCAGCAGTGCAGCATTCGTGACATCCGTGGACTCGTCTAATTGCAAAGAAAAAAAAGGGCTGCTTTTTATTCTTTCTATAAGTTGATGCTGTATGTCTGATGCCATGTCCGCGATACGGTGACTCACAGTGTCGTTTGAGAGTGGGAAGGTCAGCAGCTTTTTTGCAGCGGCCTCTCCGACCATCTCACGGCACATATCAACAGCGGCAGGCAGAACCAACTCCTCCGCTATGGTGAATGCTTTCTTACTCTGTGCCACACGTCTGGCTACGAGGTAGCTCGCTTTCAATGCACATTTAGAGTTGCTTGTCAGTGACACGACAGACCTTTTCTGCATCTGCAGCCCACTTTCCTTCCTCTTAAAATATTCCACCGGCTTTCCCACGAGATTCGGGTGCTTGGTCTCTAGATGCCGCTGTAGTTTTGAGGGCTTGAGGGCTTCGTTGGACAGCATTAGCCCACACTCCACACACTGGGCTTTTGGCACTGCCTCTGTTCCTCCATTTACGAAACCGTATTTAATGAAGTCGAGATTGTATTTCCGTAAAAACTTTGTCTTTTGGGTGGGGGGGTTGGCAGGACATTCGTCTTCATTTTTTCTTTTTAAAAACTTCTCCATTTTTGCCGCTTCATCTATGTGTATTGGCGCTTGTTAACAACTGAGTGGTAATAAAGATACATTGACAAAAAAAAAAACGCCACCACGTGGTCGAAAGCTGCACGCAGTCTCGCGGCCCTTGCGGCCCACAGGTGCAAAACTGAACGTTTTTTGTGGCCCTCTGGGGGGCGCTGGCGGCCCAAGTGTGGGCCGCGGCCCTATGGTTAAGAATCACTGCTATAAATGATGTTTTTGTATATATTAAGCTTATCACTATATCATTGAATGCCTTGTGTTTAAATAGACCATAACATATTCTTAATAAATATCTATTTCTGAATACTTAATTGTTTTGTAAAATAGATTTTGTTGTTGTGGGACCGCAGTTTGCATCAATTCGGTAGAATGCCCCATAAATGCTACTCTTGAACTGGGCATGTAAAAACATCCATCCATCCATCCATCTTCTCCCGCTTATCCGTGGTCGGGTCGCGGAGGTAGCAGTTCCAGCAGAGAGCCCCAAACTTTTCCCTGGCCACATCAACCAGCCCTGACTGGGGGATCCCAAGGCGCACCCAGGCCAGCGAAGAGATATAATCCCTCCACCTGGTTCTAGGTCTACCCCTTGGTCTCTTCCCAGCTGGGCATGCCTGGAACACCTCCCTAGGGAGGCGCCCAGGTGGCATCCTAACTAGGTGCCTGAACCACCTCAACTGGCTCCTTTCGACGCGAAGGAGGAGCGGTTCAACGCCGAGTCCCTCCCGGTCCCGGATGACCGAACTTCTCACCTTATCCCTAAGGGAGACACCAGCCACCCTGCGGAGAAAACCCATCTTGGCCGCTTGTACCGGCGATCTCGTTCTTTCGGTCATGACCCATCCTTCATGACCATAGGTGAGGGTAGGAACGAAAATGGCGCGGTAGACAGAGAGCTTTGCCTTCTGACTCAGCTCCCTTTTCGTCACAACGGTGCGGTAAAGCGACTGCAGTACCGCTCCCGCTGCTCCGATTCTCCGACCCATCTCACGCTCCATTGTTCCCTCACTCGAGAACAAGACCCCGAGATACTTGAACTCCTTCACTTGGGGTAAGGACTCATTCCCTACTTGGAGTGGACAGTCCATCGGTTTCCTGCCGAGAACCATGGCCTCAGATTTGGAGGTGCTGATCCTCATCCCAGCCGCTTCACACTCGGTTGCGAACCGATCCAGTGAGTGCTGAAGGTCGCAGACCGATGAAGCCATCAGAACCACATCATCTGCAAAAAGAAGTGGTGCAATCCTTAGTCCACCGAACTGCAGACCCCCTCCCCCACGACTATGCCTCGAAATCCGATCCATGTATATTACAAACAGGATTGGTGACAAAGCGCAGCCTTGGCGGAGGCCAACCCTCACCTGAAATGGGTCCGACTTACTGCCGAGGACCCGGACACAGCTCTCGCTTTGGGAGTACAGAGATTGGATGGCCCTGAGTAGAGACCCCCTCACCCCATACTCCCGCAGCACCTCCCACAGTGACTCCCTGGGAACCCGGTCATACTCCTTCTCCAAGTCTACAAAACACATGTAGACAGGATAAGCGTACTCCCAGGCCCCCTCAAGAATCCTTGCGAGAGTAAAAAGCTGATCCGTCGTTCCACGACCAGGACGGAATCCGCATTATTCCTCCTCAATCTGAGGTTCGACAATCGGCCTGACCCTCCTTTCGAGTACCTTAGAGTAAACTTTCCCGGGGAGGCTGAGTAGTGTGATGCCTCTGTAATTGGCAAACACCCTCTGATCCCCCTTTTTAAAAAGAGGAACCACCACCCCGGTCTGCCACTCCTTCGGTACTGTTTCCGACTTCCACGCAACGTTGATGAGACGTGTCAACCATGACAGTCCCTCAACACCCAGAGCCTTCAGCATTTCTGGGCGGATCTCATCCACCCCCGGGGCTTTGCCACTGTGAAGTTGTTCGACGACCTCAGTGACCTCCCCCCGGGAGATTGGTGTCGATCCCCCGTCATACTCCAGCTCTGCCTCTAACATAGAGGGCGGAGTTGTCGGGTTCAGGAGTTCCTCAAAGTGCAGTAAAAAATTCCACTGTAGCGCCCGGTACATTAATGGGAAACCCTACATGTTTGAGAAGCCTCTATGAAACGTCAAGCTACCCCACAGCACCCCCAAAAGAAAATCTCTGGCACCGATACTGGCCGCGGCACATGACGGTTTTGTGTGCCCTCCCATGAAAATCATATGCCCTCTCTGTAGATTTGTTCTGGCGCAATATAAATCTTATTTGTCAGGGGTATGCTCAATACTTCTAAACCCATACATTTTCAACAAAACGTTACTATTTTAAACACTTTTGCATTTCTCCCACTGTGCAGGCCCATTCATCCCTGTGAGTCTGGGACCAGTCCGGAAGTTTCTAACTGTGTTGATGTTTGCAAAAATGCATGTGTTTAGAACATTTTAAGACTTGGATAAGTGTGCACAAGCTGTATACACATTTATAAGTAGATGTTTTGAAATAGTTTTGCTGTTGTTGAACACAGCTCCCATTTTCTTCCATTCATCAAGACTTTGCTCTATGTTTGGATTGTTGGTTTACAGGGGAGACAGGCGAGAAGCAAACATCTCTTTCTTCTAGGATACTAACTAACATGTGGTGGGTTATTACAAATGGTCATTTTGTGAGGAAAATATTCCTTTTCTTTTTTTTCGTGGTTTTTAAAGCCTTTAATCAATATCATGCTGTATTTTAACTGTGATTATTCACAACCTTCCCTTCAGGGTGCAGTTTGACATACTTGATGCAGTGAGCAGCAGTGAGGACCCAGTCAGAAGAGATGAGGGTCCCTCCACAGACGTGCCTCCAGCGCCCACTGCCGTCCGACTGAAGAGAAATCTGAGCACAGCAGAGAGAGGGGACAAGTGTGCATTAATACACGCATAATGACTCTTCAACAAGCTACACATTCATTTAATCTCTCCACCCTCTATGTCTTCTCTGGAGGAGAACTTATTATCAGGAATTCAGCAGAACAAAAAAAAGATTCATAGTGTACATTTGTAAATATGGTGTCACTTTTGTATCTGTAGTGGTAATAATTTAGTGCTTTCTATGTTCTGTAGTTGTCAGAGTGAACGTTTTTCAATATTTATTCCGTTCTTTACCTGCCAGGGCCAGCTGTGAGGCCTGACGTCCTCTCCTGCCACCACCCTGCTCAGCACAGGGGGGAAGGTGGGGAGGCCACATCCGTAGGCTGGGACAAGGTGAGGAAGGTTTATTGTGATTCTCGCACCAGGCTAAACATGTCGAGTAGGTGATTATATATTTTGGATTAATTATAGTCGAGAATTTACTTCAGTTAAGGTTTGGTGATTCTTAAACAATTCACATTTTTGAAATCATTAATATTTCAACTCTATTCCACATTTGATATAAAAGAAAAGGCACATGTCAACAACACTCTGTTCTCTGCATTGTACATTATGTCCCTTTTGAAACATACATAATGATAAGGGACTATTCACTTAGATTCTGCTACAGAAAATGAGTAATTTATCTTAGAGAATTAAAACTGTCTTACCGCTAGCTACCAAAAAAGCGAAGACCACCAGTCTTCTCATGACTGTAGGGTGTGTGTGGGCTTAAGACTTGTGCTAAAAACAGGCGTGCATTTATACTGAATGTTAGCAACTTTTGGATAACCTGGCTGTCACACACATGCAGAAAGTCAAACAAGCGGTGGAGTCTGATAACACAGCATGTGGTTACCGAATGGATTTTCCCAGCACTAGCCTTGTTTGGAAACATTGGATGCGTTGTACTTTTTAAGTATACTGTTTTATACACTGTATGTCAAAATAAAAGTACATTTAGATCCAGGCAAAAACTGTACAAAATATAAAAGAAGACACTATGTTTGATTTATATTTCCACATTTTATTTTTATTTTACATGGCTCTGATGCCAAAAGCTTGTCCTCTCAATTGGCCACCATTTTCTGTGGAAGAAATTATAGATGTATTAGATTTAGTGCAGAGTGATGTTGTAAGGAAAAATACTTACAGTAGGATTATTAAATTGATCCAGATTCTTTCTAATATGTATACAAAATATATTATAGCACATACGACAGTATATGAACCCAGAAGATATTCACTGACAGTAAAATAAAAACAGATAATCTTGAAAAAAAAATAAGAAAAAGTTAATAATAGTAAAAATATATAATAGTAAATAGAAACAATTGTTCAACGAATCTTTTTGCTTTAGTGGGAGTGTCGGAGCTTACAGAGCTGATCCAGTCGATGTAGGAGCTGACTCGGGTGAACACGGTGGGCTTCTTGGGGAAATTGCAGCTGAGCCCGGATCCGAAGCTGACGATGCCCTGGACCTCCCAGGCTCCATCAGTCCTCCTGCAGTTCAGAGGGCCGCCGGAGTCCCCCTGAGTCATGTGAGAGGAAACATATGATGCAAACTCCACAATTAACACTGACGTCTTGTCCTAGAAAGACACTCGGTGACTGTTCTTGGTGTTTACATCTAACGTTACTGATGATAATTTACAGACATTTCTATTCATATAATCTTAGACATTTTAACTTAATCACTGTATCTGATACTGGATGTTGTTAACACAAAATAAACATTTGAGGAGAAACAGTTTTAAGAGTTTTGGATAAATAGAATACAGTATCATAGGAAGAATCTCAGATAAAGGACTCAAATAAAAAAAAATAAGGGTACCGACTGTTATCCCATGTACTGTATGTGTTACAGCTATTAATTATCTGTAGATTTTCTAGATTAAACAATGAAATGTCCATGATTTGGTAGAAAAAGCCAAACACAATTTCCTGACACTGTCAAATCCAAGTTGATACATTTGAAAAGCTTTTCAATAGTTGAGTTTGGCCAACAGTCACCAAAACACATTTGAATCATCATTTAAAAAATACAGCATTTACAGATTAAAGAAACATCAGTATACATTTTACTGATGTTGGAATGGTGCTTTAATACAATGTGTCATATTGTGTTGTTTTACACTCACATTGCAGCCAGACACAACTCCATCTCCACCGGCACACACCATGGTCTCCTTCACCTGAGCCCCCCACCAGTCAGACTTGGTGCAGGTGGAGTGGTCCACCACAGGCAGGAGGGCCTGCTGCAGGATGTCAGCGATGGGACCCCCGGCTGTGAGGGGCAGAGATGCTCAATACCTCAACTTCAGCTCAGGTAAAACACTGGTGAGAAACTTTGAGCAAACAAATAATTTCTCTCCACCGTTTAACCATGGATAAAAATAAATACATATACTACAAACACCAGATCTTTTTCTTATCAATATATATTATCAATCAACATTACTTTTGTAGTGCCGGAAAATGTAGGCTTAAATACTAATATGTACACTAACCTTTATACACTAAACAAGCTGTTGGTATAATAAATAGTAGGATTTATTTGATTATATTTATTGTTATACTAAGTGTAATCTGCCTAATAATGATAAATTAATGCTATATCGTCCTCATACACTTTATACTAACCTTAATTCCTACAACCTGTTACTCCTCATCCAGTGATATTTCAAGTGATCAATTAAATAAACATTTTAATATATTTTGTCTCAAAGAAAGGCAGGAGATGGGCATTAACTGTAGACGCGACCCCATCCAGTGACGTAGCAGGGCTCGTCATGGGGGAGGGTGAAGCCAGCAGCAGGCAGGCAGGCAGCCATGATGCTGTCAGAGGAGGAGACAGGGGACTCCAGCTTGATCAGGGCGATGTCGTTACTGGGGAGGAGACACAAGTTAGGATTCGTTCTTACTGTACATACGTTTTCAAATAAGTGTCACAACTCATAGCCACAACCTAAATGAAATGTTATTTATTTACCGGATGAAGAAGGGGTTCCACTTCTCATGCACAACAATGTTAGAGGTGCCCATGAACACAGCGCTCTGCTCTGTCTCTATCAGGTTGTGCTTTCCCATGGCCACTCTGTACTCCCTGCCACTGCTGCAAGTTGACAGAGAGAAGAATATGAAGCAGGGATGAATAGGCTTTGAGATCATCTTTAAAAAATGACATATTCTAATGATTTTCTTTAGTAAATGTAAAACACAATCATTAGGCAAACAGGAATTGTATATGGAAACAAGCATTTTAATCTACTGTTAAGTGAAAAAAATAATCATTCACCCATCAGCTAGCAATCTGCTCAATTCGTGTCCTATATAACTAAATTATGTTCTAAATTTGGTCGCTAGATTTTAAGAATTTCTTAGATAAAGTGAAACTGTATTGAAAACATATTTAATAACTTGAACGCATGAAAAGTTTTGGTCTCCACTGTTTCATACCTGATGCAGTGAGCAGCAGTGAGGACCCACTGGTCTGAGATCAGAGTGCCTCCACAGGTGTGCCTCCACTCTCCCTGTCTGTTGTACTGCAGGGAAAATCTAAAACACACATATGAACATCATATCATCAGCTTTCTTTACGTTTTCTTTGAAGGTAATACTCCATTAAATGCACACTGACTTCCAAATGTTAATTTATTTTTGACTGAACATTTCCTGACTGTAATTCTGTTTTGATTATTTATTCATCTTTTTGTTTTTGTATTCCTTTTTTCCAAAACACATTTCCCTTTTTGTTGTCTTTTAAACATTACTTTCGTGCATTTCTTCTCTTTATGGACAACACTGCGAATTGGCAGTGTCTTTAAAGGATGCTACACAAATTGCCTTGCCTCTTTCAAAATTTGACAATTCTTAACACATACTGTATATCTTTACTATAAACCTTTAATTTACTTAACTCTTATCAAGTCAATAGTCTAAAATAAATATATTTCAGACAGTTGTCTTTTCTGAGCATGTTTTACCTGCCAGGGCCAGCTGTTAGGTCTGACATCCTCTCCCCCAACCACCCTGCTCACCACAGGGGCGATGGTTGGCTGGCCGCACCCGTAGGCTGAAACACACACATACACTCTCTTAAAACCAAAATGTTAATCTGCATTGCGTTTAAAAAAAAGAACACTGCAAACTGTAGGTCAGACAGATGGCTGTAACAATGCTGTGTGTGAAAGATTCTTACCACCAGCAACAAAGAGAGCAAGCACCACAAACTTCATCATGTCTCAATATACAGTTTGCCTTTTAATATGTGACATATTTATGCAGTTCATGGTGTTATGCAACTTACAAAACTGGATCAAATTCCTGGAAAATTTCCAAGGGGCGGTTGGGGCTGTGAGATAGAGTGGTCGTCTGCCAAGGTTGGTTGGTGGTTCGATTCCCAGCACCAATAGTCAACATGTCGATGTTTACTTGGGCAAGATACTTAACCCCAAATGGCTCCTGATGGCATGGCCAACGGTGTGTGTGAATTTGAGCTTTTCTGAGCAGGTGGCACTTTGTATGGCAGCTTCTGCCTCTCTATTAATGTGTAAGAATGGGTGATGCTGCCTCGTACACTTAAAAGCACCTTGAGGGGCCGTAAAGACTGGAAATATAATGTAGCCCATTTACCATTCAACATTACCTTTCGATACTGGAGGAGAGAACAGCACCAACAACAAAACAGCAAGAAATTACCAGAATTAGTAGGCCAAGGCCGAACCGTCCTGAAGTTATGTTTAATTTTAGGTTTGTTGAACAAGTCAGGGAAATTGAGAGTTTTTTGTTTTTACCATCAACAGTTGACACAAAGAGCCTTACTTTATATCAAGTATAGTCCCCCTACTCTGATTTCCCTAACAAATAAAATATGCCTCCTACAGTAGATTCAATTTCCTGTGACTGTAATGGTGCATTTCCACTACAGGGCCTCGCTCGGCCTTGCTCTGTATGGCTAGGCCTCTTTAGGCCTTGTTAGGACTGATTCACTTTATGCTGCGTTTCCATTACAGTTTAGTAGCTGGGGCAGTAACTATAGTAACGCAGTGTAGGCGGAGCCGTGACGTCATCTTCAATGAGAACCACAGAAAAACAACATCAGCTGTTAGCTGTTAGCCCTCAGAGCTCACATCTCCTCATATCTGTTCAGAAACTAGACAAAAGTTAAACAAGTACAAACCACAGACTGTCTGTGTAATGGACGAATACAGTCGCTGGTTTATTTATGTCTGTATAGGCCGTTGTTGTGAGTGTGGACGGTCGGAGCATATACTGCGTTAGCTTAGCCGATCTCCATTTAGAAAACACACATTTTAAAAGGTGTTTTGCCTGCCGTCTGTCTGCAGACTTGTCAAAGCATTAATTCATGGTTTTTACAAACCGGTATCAGTATGTTGTTACTTCGGCATCATTTTTCAAATGTGTATTTCAATTAAATCACGGTCAAATATGTTCATTTTGTTGTGGTTGTAGCCCCCTTGCCATCGATTCTCTCTCTAGTTTAGCATACTCAGCCCGACTCAGCCTGGTTGTTGGCCCGGAAAGAACCTCGATTTTATGGGGCCAGAAAAACTGTGAAATAGTACCCGCTAGCTGGAACTACGCCTGGTGGAAATGCAACCAAAAACGGCACGCTTAAAGCGAACTCCGCGCTGTAGTGGAAATGCGCCATAAAGTACTCAAATACAATCAAGCAATTCAAAGTAATTAATACAATGTAGTGCTTGCATGTACAAGTCTGCTCATTTGGTTTGAATTGATCTGCCCTTACTATGATTGATTAACATATCAAATAAAATTAAAATAAAGCTTTTCATAACCAAAACCACTGTAACAATATAAAAACAACTTTTAATCAATAAACATTAATTCCCAACCTAGCTTACACATTACTTAAACATAGTCATTCTAATAATTTCCTCTGCAAAACAATAATGTTTTTCTATTTGCTGCTTAAGTGTTTGATCTGGCTAAACAGCATATAATCATATTAAAACAATTATGTGATCAAAATGGGAAAAAGTGCTTAAATATGCAAACAGACAGTCAAATATGTTTGAAGCAGAGTTTCTGTTTCAGCGATCAGATCTGCTTTATAAGCCTCGCAACTCCATTTTATATATATAAGTGAACATTGTGAATGTTCAAATATAAAAAAATAAGATTTTTTCTTTTGACATAACAAGGCGGGTAGACTGACTGTTTTTGAAATGCATTTATAACCACCATATATGTTTTCAGTTGGAAGTCTTGACCAGCTTGGGTCACAGTGAGACATCTGTGAGGTTCACACAGTTTTGGGAGATAAGGTGTATTTGGGCATATCTGTCGTTACTTATCTCCAAGGTTGATTTATTTTTTCCAACAACTTTTCCTGGCTGCTCTGAGGCAAATGTTAAGTAACACATTTGGGGTATGTTCAAGCGCTATATAAGGAGGAGAAAGTCTCCCTGAATCTCTACTGAAGATAGTCACAATGAAGTTTGTGATCTTGGCTTTGTTTGTCGCTGGTGGTAAGCTCTGAAACTGATTCTGATAGGACGAGTAACTGTGTTGCTACATCAACTGTGTACATTTGTTTAACATGAAGTTGTAGCAAAGTTTGATGTGAAGCATCAAGTTTGAGAAAATCACATGTTATCCTTATGCCAAAAACTACTTTGAAACATTTTTGACAGTTAAAGATAAAGAGTTTATATCATAAAATCACCATATTCTGTACTTTTGTTCATTAGCTTACGGTTGTGGTCTGCCCACCTTCACCCCCACCATCACCAGGGTGGTTGGTGGAGATGATGTCCGTGAGCACAGCTGGCCCTGGCAGGTATGCCCCTTTAAGACTTCTCATTAAACATCTTTGTCTTCTATTCATTCCCTAAAGTCTTTAAACATGTCACTGTGTGTTCTTCTCAGGTGTCTCTGCAGTACAAGAGTGGCAGCAGCTTCTACCACACTTGCGGTGGCACTCTGATCTCCAGAGAATGGGTCCTCACTGCTGCTCACTGCATTGGGTATGTTTAAACAATTAAAGAAATCTAAAATTAAGAAGGTATAAAGGCAAAGGGGACAGAGAGAGCCAGGTAAGCCACTTAGTAAACAGGATGAGTGAGGCAGTATGGAAGTAAAAAAAAGTTAATTTACTGCAGTCTGGTATGTAAGATTTGAACTGCGGTCACTGATTGTTAGTATATATACATTTTTCTTTAAACCTCTTAAGCCCCAAGCCTGTTTTTCAGGTTTCAGGCTCGAAAATGACATTCCCAGAACAAATGACCATATCTTCCCTTCTAAAAGGGTTAAATTAATCATCTTTTTTCTCAAAGTAATGATAAACCTGTGAGTTGGATGTAGAAAAGTCAGAATCAATATAGATGTTTTTTATTTTAAAGAAAATTCAGATTGAACATGGTAAAAAAACTGTAAATTATAGTGTCCGTCCAAAAAATATGTTGTACTTGTAGTGAAAACTAACCTTGGATGATGGGTTAGTAGACTAAAAGCTTTAAGAATCCAAAGTACAACATATAATAAGTACCCTGTATCAAGATTGACGCAAAACAAGTGATATTTGACCTTTTTAGACAAAGCAAAAAAAACCTCTTCTGGGGCCATTTGGTTGGATTTTCCATATCTCTGGCCCCCCTTCTTCGATGTTGACATGTGACATCTCTTTCTGACCGTTAGAGCCAATAGAATCGAAGGGAAATCGTCCCGCACACACTCATGTTAAAAAAAAGATGGCGTCTTCGCACATTCAATGAAGCTACAGAGCCTAGGAATGGCCTGCTCTACTTTTTTAAAACGGAATTGCAGTTTTATTGCTTATAGATTATCAGAACCTTTCAAAGGGGACACAGCCACATTGGATATTAACCTATGGATTAAATACATCATCGTTGTTATCTTTTTAATGCCATTGAAGACTAGTTTAGACCAGCCAAAGACTAAGGTAAGCCATTTTAGCATTGTGGGCTACCTAGGGCCACTTGTTTTGATGTACGTTTTTGTTGATAACGTCGCAAGTTTTCAGTGTTGAGGTGGGCACCGTTAGATTCTGTGTCTTTATGATCATAAACGATGTGTTGGATGTGCAGCTAGGATAAGTAATAAGGGAGCTAGGAGTGATTTTAATAGGTTAGCATTTTTCGCTCGGGGCTAATTCAGAGGCTCACTGTTAGCATCGTGTGTTTTTTTGGGGGGGAAAAATGAAAAACATGTTAAATGAATTTTTTCCCGTTATATGGATATAAAAGATTCATAGTTTATTAAATATTAAAGTTCCTTAGACGTTGTTTCCTGCAAATGACGCGATTTTGGCTCCGGGTCAGTGGGGCCTAAGAGGAAGAGGCAACCAGAGAATGTAAAACTTGTTATATTGTTTAATTTACTGTTTCACCAGACATGAAGCATTATTTTATTCTATGACATAATTTAAGAGAAAGATATTTTATAGAAATCAGAATAGGTAATCACACTTTTTGTTTACAATCGCACTATTAATTTAAACTAGGGCCGGGACTCGATTAAAAAAATTAATCTAATTAATTAGAGGCTTTGTAATTCATTAATCGCAATTAATCGCATTTTTAATCGCATATAAATATTTGACCTGAGAACAGTGAGAAGCAATTTTTTTCACATGGATTTTAGTATACCATTGAATAATGACTGAATACATAAGCTTAAGCAACAAAACATTGTTTATTTTTTTCAAGGTGGTTCTTAACAAAGACCAACAGAAAAGTGCAATTTTTGCCATAAAGTGTAGCAATAGCATATTTAGGAATATAGTACATTTCAGAGATTCAGGTAGCCTATAGGTAGGTAGACCTTCTGTAAACTATAACACTTTGTTTTTTAAGTAAAACACAATACTTTCAAGTACATTCAGAAAATTGGAAACCCTGACTATTAGAAAGCATCTCTCTGTTGCTTCAGAGGCCATAACAGACTTTGTTGATTTACCAACAGTTGGTTTAAAAAATCGAATCAATTTCAGTCCAACTCTCTCAATAACCTTGGCCAAAACAATAAACAGTTCAACATAAAGTGCCAGTTGCACCAACAACGTAATAAATAGTACCATTTAAAATAAAATAAAAAAAGTGCCAGTGATTGACCTCAATCCCTCCTATTCTTCCAATATCCTGATGAAAAATAAAATCTCTCTGTTGCATAGGCCACTGTTTGATCAACGCGAATTGGGTGTGGGTCCTTGTACTCCGAGTCGGGCTAACGTCCACGCTAGCTGCTATATGTTTTGCATTGAGGTGATACTTGAGGCTTGATGTGCTGCGGTGATATGCGAATTCCTTTTTGCATAATTTGCAAACAACCGTGCTCTTATTGACGCTTCCATCCGTCCGTTTTTTAAAACAAAATGTCCCATTCACGGGGCCAACCAAAGCGGTCTCATCAGGTTCTTCGTTCACGTTTGACTATTGTTCACTGTGGTTTGTTGTTGTCTGAAGTAATGAACGTTAGTTGGTGCTCCAGTATAATTGGTACCCCTGAAACTAATCCAGTGAGAAACGTTCCGCGGTGCAAAAATAAGTGCGATTAAAATGCAGAACGCGTTAATATTTTTTAACGCGTTCATTTTTGTGTAATTAATTAATCTTAATTAACGCGTTAAAGTCCCGGCCCTAATTTAAACACTTTCAAAGTTAAGTGAATACTATGTTTGCAGCAGATGTCCTATACAGTAACAATGTAAAAGTATAATAGAGTAGGTTGTTGTTGTTGTTATTTTAAGCTGAATAGAACCCTGAACAGAGTAACTGTTATTTGTTTCTGTGTTTCTTTGTGGCCAAGCAGCAGTCGCACCTACAGAGTCTACCTGGGGAAACACAATCTGAAGAACAACAACGAGGATGGTTCCATCGCCATCAGCCCCTCCAAGATCGTCGTCCACGAGAACTGGGACTCCTACAGAATCCGGTGGGCTTAATAATGTCCCTCTATCTGAGAGACTATGCTAGTGTCCTGTCCATGCTATTAATGCTCATTAACATTCTGTTTCTGTATGTGGTATTTACATTCCTGCCATAGTAATGACATCGCCCTGATCAAGCTGGCAACCCCTGTCACTTTCTCTAATGCCATTATGGCTGCCTGTCTCCCCAACTCTGGTGACATCCTGCCTAACGCTTCTCCTTGCTACGTCACTGGCTGGGGTCGTCTCTGGAGTAAGTCCTATATATATATAAAAAGGAACTGTCAACAATGATGTCTCATATCTTTAAAGTTGTATATATTTCATTTTTTATTTATTTATTTGTTTATTCCACACATGGCAGTTATTTTAAAACAAAACATGAACACTTTACAAAACATGTATACTTATACTGGTTTTTCAGCACATGGTGGAAAGGAGCAGGGAGAAGAAAATCGTATTTTTCCTGCCCCTACAAAAAAAATGAAATAATCATTAAAAAGTCAAATAAAAGCAATATTCTTTCAGTCGCTTACAAATTCTGAAACATAAAACCAGAATATAATCAAAAATCAACTTCATACTGTCTAACAACACTTTCTTTATACATTTTCCTAAACATAAAAATGTTCTTACATATTTCAAAGTTGTGTGAGCACAGCAACTTATTCCAGCTTCTACTTTCAGTTTTAAAATACATTTGGAGTTAATATTCTCTGATATTCCTAACAAAATTTAACAATCTTTAAGAAACTCATTTTTTGGCCCATGTTTGAATGAAAAAGCTATCAATTTGAGCTAGTTTTAGAATAAATCATGTATAAAATGGTCTTGGTCATCCCAGAATCTCAATACCCTGTTCTCTCTTAAAGCTGGAGGTCCCATTGCTGACATCCTGCAGCAGGCCCTCCTCCCTGTGATCAGCCACTCCAACTGCTCCAAGCCTGACTGGTGGGGCAGCCTGGTCACCAACGACATGGTCTGTGCAGGAGGAGACGGACAGCTGGCTAGCTGCAACGTGAGTCTGATTCATATTATTTTACAAACTCATCTAATTTATAATTACAGTAGTAGTAAAGCTAAATCGCAGAATACGCTCAACATGTCATTTTCTAAAAGCACATGCCACCTTATGTAAATTGTTTTGCAAAATATTACATTTGTCTCTATGCCACTACAGGGAGACTCCGGCGGTCCTCTGAACTGTCAGAGCTCTGATGGCTCCTGGGACGTCCACGGTGTGGTGAGCTTCGGCTCCAGCATGGGCTGCAACTACGCCAAGAAGCCCTCCGTCTTCACCAGGGTCAGTGCCTACATCCCCTGGATCAACAACGTGAGTGATAATGCATTGGACAGTAAAGTATTTGTACAAAGAATCCCAATGTACACTAAATACACGTATTCATTGTTGTCTTGGGCAAACAGAAGTCCAACGTGTACCCTTTTTGAAATGTCTCTTTTTACTGTTTTAAGGACAGCATACAACTAAAATAACACAGAAAGACCTTGAACCATTCATGGTGATTTTTGAAATTAGATGCAAATCAGAGAAATTGCTGTATTCAAAAGAGGAAAACCCTATGTTTGCTGAAAATTGAAACAATGATTAATAAATTATGCAAATTATGAAACACCACACTAATGATCATCTCTGTATTTGAGTTACTAAATAGCTCAGAAGAGTTAAGTGGAGATGAGTTACAATGCTCTACTGCCCTCTAGTGGAGTGTTTTAAAAATATTCACGTTATGTTTTCTTTTTTTCCCCAGGTGATGACCAAGAACTAAGATGTGGTTGATTTGAGTCATTGTTGGTTGTTGCACTTTATCAAATAAAGAATGTAGTGGTTAATACAGTGTCTTCTATGTCTGTTTTGTTTTTAAATAAATAAATCTAAACCTCCTTTTGCTGAAGCTTACACTGAACAACAAAAATGTGATTTTCATGTTTGCTGTTTCACATGGTTTGAACATACTGTATGATTTTGAAATATAGTCAAATGTTTTAGAATGTTATATATGTTTTGAATAATCTCTTCTTCTCATCATCATTAAAAAGGCCTGTTGTGAAAAAAGCTCTCACTTCAGCAAATGATGAGATTCCCTGACTGCAGCTTTAACATTATGTTTATAGATTACCCATTACAGAAATGTGGATACAAGTGAAAGCTGGGCCTCATGACATTCTCAATTTATTTTATTGTGAGGACCAACATGTACACTTGTTCAGTAATAACCATCTTTTGGAATACCAGAAAAATCCATTTCATATGACAGACATAGTGATGAATAAAAGTAAAATAACAAATACAACATTTATTTTCCATATAACCATTTAGTGCCCACATATTGGTCAATCCTTTATAAACTTGCAAAAACATATCTATTACTAATTGAGATTTGGATAAGAAAGCACATAATTTCAAAAGTGAATAAAAACAACACACACAAAACCTAAGATATCTGCTTGTTTTAGACTTTGTAAAAAGCTTGGCGAGATGAAGCCTTATGAAGCTTTGAAGCTTTCCAGCCAATTGGTTCTCAAAAGGGTTCATCTCATGAGGCTTCATTTGAACCCCCCTGTTGGTCAAAGTGTGTAAAACAGGCAGATTTGACATCTCAGCAGTGTGCTCTATCTGATACCGAGTTCCCAATGATTAAAGCCTTATAATTACTCTAAACAACGAACATTACATCATATTTTCATGTTAACAATATTGTATTTATTCCAGTTTAATGATTGTGATTGAAAAGCCTAAAGAGGCTTGTAAACATTGCAAAGAGGGATTAATATGCTGAAGGTTCTTATTATACATCCATGGGTAATATGAGCGTTGTGATTCAACCTCAACCGATCTAAAGCACTTTCTGAAGCAGTCACGTGGTATTGAGGGGCAGCGAGGCTTCGTTTGTCATCGGTGACGTCACTGGCCCAAAACGATACAAACTTCATAAAAAATGTCGGGGATTAGGCACGCTCCGAAGCCTCGGCGCAATACGTAACATCACTACCTACAATGCTATCAAAATAACTATTATTTTAAGAAGAACTTCCGCTGTATATCTAGCTTGTTTACAAATATGTTGTTGCAGTCAATTACATTATTTAAATCAATAAAAACGGTTTATTTTGTGTACACTTTCAAATATGGTAATTGCGTCCAGATTAGGCGGAAGTAGCAAACAAGTCACCTCTGTGTGTTAGCTGTTCCCTCAAACACGCTAATGTAATTGGTGTCATTTTAGCATTTAAATGCTTCTGTACAAATGTAGCTTATATAAGCTACATTTGTACAGAAGTCAGAAACAGGTATTTGTAAACTGTAAATCTTAAGTGCAACATTTCTAACACAGTGTCTATCTTTACAGAAAAGCAATTAGGGGTACATTTTAAAAAGTAGGCTACATGATTGTGTAGCCATACAAGCTAACATGTGGTGGGCTCTGTTCTTTGAGTTTGTTGCAACAATTGTTATTAAATAACATTGGTTAATTTTCCTTGGATTGCAGCTCCAGTGTGTTCCCGCTGCAGGATTCAGACATGGTGACTGACCTCCTTACTCTTTTATTTGGCAAGTAACATAAACATCAATTTATCACATCTGATTTCAATGTACTGTACTGTGTCCATACCATATACTATATACATAAATACTTGCATTGTGATGAGGAAATGCTGCTGGCAATATGCTGGTACAGCTTGTGTGCCTGATGTCAAAATGATGTATCATTTTTGGCGTTTGGAGTGTGAGGCATTTAAACCTGTTTTCAGTATACACTATTTATGCGGTTAAATGGCTTGATCAACATTTGACAAAGTTGCAACTGGTGGAAACAGTTTTGCATATTTTTGTTGTGGTATTTCATGCAGAGCAGCTTGTGTGTTTAAATGGTGAGGTTTTGTAACTGTTTGTGAGTGAGCTAGTCCTTCTGAGGTTTTCTAGAAGAACACACAGCTTCTTAGCTGCATTTAACATGTAACTTTTAACACAAGACCATCATAACGTGATTTGTGTTGAACCAGTTCCTTTCAGGCTAATTACATTTTCACAATATCAAAACAATATTTGTTGGTCTGAATCTTTTTGAGGATATCATTTTTGCTTTTAATTCACCTTTCTGAAGTACTGAATCCTACAAAATACTTCAATAATGTTTTTTTCAAACATTCATAACTTTCAAAGTCTTTTGTCCAAAGTGCTCTCCTTTAAACATTACACCATACTGTATACATAATCCGATGTTATGTATCTATTTTTGTATCATCAGTCATCTTGCTCATAAATGTTGGTTACAAATCCTGTCGTCCAGTTTTCCGTGTTGTATTATTTTAAGAAAGAAGAGCAGACACTAAACGCTTTGACTATTAAGCTTTTTAAAATGCAGGAAAGGCATTGTTTAAACTTTAAGGGGTACTACATCAGATTAAAAATATATTCGCAATTAGGATCATTTTCTCTTCCCATTATGTATCACTCTCCCCTGGGAACTGATACACAAAAAATGAACAAAAAAAGGGTTCTTTAGTCACAACCCCAATTACTATCCTGTCTGGTACCCAGAAGATGTCATTTATAACCATGATGTTCCACAGTAATTATTAACAAAGAACCACGATGGCTCTATTTAGCTCCCAGGGCTCATTTGCATGGTAATTATCATTAGCATCACAGGGAAACAAGTCATGGAAGTGAAAAATAACCTCCTATCTTAATTTTCTCATGTTTTTATTCAGGTCACTTCCATCGCAGTTTTCTTTAAGTTTTCATTTCCGTTGTTTAACCTTAAAGATCCCATGTCATGCTTTCCTGGTTATTTCCCGTCCCCTTGTGTGTTATGAAGGTTTTTATGCATGTAAACGGTCTGCAAAGTCACAAACCCTCAAAGTACACCCTGTAGCGAGTAAAACTCTTACACAGAAAATACCTGTCTGCTGCCCCAGAAAGCCTCGTTGGAGATTTTTATTTTTCCATTTTTTTCTTCCTGAGTATATTGACGTAACTTTACCCAGGTCCAACCAATCAGTGGAGCTCCTCACACACACACATTCACTCAGCCTTATCTTTTCACAGCCGCGCTACTCCGCTGAGTTTTGCCGGCACACACCTTATCTTTTCTCAGCCTCGGCTCCGTGGATCTCCACTCACAGTTCGCCACACACTCATGTGTGTGTGCTCAGGTTGAGTTCCTCGCTGTCTCGCTGTCTCGCTGTCTCGCTGTCTCGCAGACCCCATGCAGCAACCAGGAAACTACACCAGTAATCCAGCTCACATTGTCCGCTCCTCGAGCCTCAAAGGGCGGAGCAGCGAGCCCCGCAACGTCCCGCCAACACGGCACCCAGACCCCAAGCAGCATTCGCATCTGTTTGTCATTACTGGTGTCCTTTTCTGGTTGCTAACAAACGCCATTGTAACACATAAACACACATCAGAGCACAGTGGGCTTATAGGGAGGGGGGGGGGACCAGGAGCTCCAACAAGGCATATAGGACAGAGAGTGAATACACATACTATACAGAGATGCTGTGTGAGAAAACCAATATGATTTTGGAACATTGAACAATGTAAATCTATTCTAGACCTCAACAATAGAATTATGATCAGTAGAAATGGCAATGACATGGGACCTTTAAAGATCACAAACCTCTAGTCTAATAGAAACAATATTGTAATGTTTAAGTGACTTAATGCTTTGGGCAAGATCTCCAATAGATCTGATTTCACATTAGCACAGTATAGAACATTATTTATCCATTGAGCAACAAAGCTTTGAAGAGCAACCTTACATAATTTATTCCAAGTGGGATTTTATTCAGTTAATATTTCCATTCCTCTTTCTATAAAATGACGAAATCCCATAATATCACCCTGGCACCTACAATTAGTCCTTTTTTAATGTAAAATGGAAAGGTCTGTCTGAAAATGGTTCTCTTTCACCACAAGATGGCAACAGATTACTGTTTAGGAGCCATTTCACACAATGTGCATTGTCCAGATAACTTCTCAAAATGTGAACCATGTGTTAGATTGAACATAATTCCTTGATTGATCCATTATACTGTATTTTTTAAACCACTGCATATTAATATGCCTAAGTTTAGATACACATGTTTTTAAATGCATTATTTAAACAAATTACCATTTTGTAATTAAAATAGGGCATGATCTTGTTAATAAGGTTAGTTACCATTATAAAATCTACTTTTACAAGGTGGAGTCAAATCCCAGATGATAAACCCAACATAGCATATTACAGTATGTACAAGGTGGATGATGGCGATTTGTTAATACTATATTTTTGGTTGTCTTTTGTTTTTATTTTTTTATGTTGGAATGAATGTGTTGTTATTTACTTTTTATTCTAGATAGATTTAAAATTGCGAGTCTCCTTAGCACTGGTACTGATGAGTGATGACGTAATGTTACATTTCCAACCTTTTCTTGCTGAGACTGTGGTATATTGTTGAATTACCATAAAAGTTCTCTAAAAAGCTACACAGCTCCTTTCTCTAGACGCTTGTTTCTGATTTAACCCTATCATATGTAGTTTGCCTGTGTGGGCATGTGATGCTGTTAGTGCGTACATGAAAATGTATTTGTCAGAAAATAGCTTTATTTTACTGAAACAGAAAAATCTCCATTGTTGAATGTCCAACAGATTTACTTTGACATGAAACAGCTTGTGTCTGCCTGAGCCTCAGACACCAGCAGGTGTGAGGTTTCCAGTCCGTGCACTCAACCCAACAAGCAGTAATGTCGAACAAATGTAACCTTTCAGCCTCTCCTGTGCTGCGATGAGATGTTTTTGGCTCTCTGTAGGATTCCTGGATGGCTCTCTCTGACTCCGCTTTGACATCCGCCCATCTGTTACCATGTCCAGGGTTAGAAGGCTACCAAATGTTATCCTCACGTTGTGGGAGAAATGTTTCGGATGTGAGATGGATGCTCTGATCGACTGTCAGGGTAGATATTTGTCCTACAGGTGGTCCTCTTTAAGTTCAAGCACAGTTAAACCGTAAATAGGCGATATTTATCAAATATATCGAATTGCCTCAATATTGATGGTGTGACAATACTGTAAGGTTGACATGTACTTTCACAAAATAACTAAAGATTATATTTATATTTTAGTTATGTGGATATAAATGCTAAGTGGGTAAAGGCAAATGATAGAACAGTTGCTAAGTTCACTAAAATCAAATGCAGCTTTTAAACTCAGGAAAAGACACTTTTTAACACAAATGTACAAGAAATCGTAGATATATAGACTTTCTACTCTCAAATCACAATATCAATATAATTAATATCCTGCCCAGCGATATATTCAGTTTATATAACGCAGTCATTTCTTTCAGTATCTTTACAACTTAATTTTCAAAATTGCTTATTTTTGAATTAATCTGTCAGTTCCTGGTGCAATTACCTTCTCTAAATAAAGTGCCAAGTGACATGTAAGTTCAGCAATGAAAAAATAAATGCAGCCCCGTTTATTAAGTGCTTCTCGATGCCACTCCAGTATTAGTCATGGCTTGCTGGCCAGGGTTGGGACTGCTGCTGGGAAATGGAGTTTAAATATAGCGCAGGGCAGAAGCTGTTAAGTTGCCCCGCTGCAGCAGCTCTGTCGATGCATATGAACGCTGTTTAGCACCACTTTGGTTCTGAAGAACATGAATTTAAATGTGCCAAGTGACAACCGCAGTGACTTCATGCCAGACATCCTCCAACTCGCCCATAGCCTTTCCCTCTGCACTCCTGGGTGTGCTAATCACCTCCGTCGAATAGGGCCATGAGATCACAATCATATGTTCTTGTTGAAAAAGACCACTGTGAATGAAAAGAGCTGCAGGTGTGATGTTGTGTTAGTGACATTAAATGTGTTCACTTGTCACCTCCTTGACTTTGTGCACTTTTCCAAACTGGATTATTGGCTGATGAGATCTCGTTGTAACAATTCAATATTGGAGTTTTATTTGCTTTCATGTGTAATTCCATTTTTTTTCTGAGCTCTTGTTTCAATGTTATTTTTATTAAATGCACTGCTCAGTGTGCCTGATATTTATTAGTTTCAGCACTGCGGGCATGGCATGGTGGCACGTCTGTTTTTGCTTTTAGTCAATGATACGTCTTTCATGGGTCTGGGAGTCGTACTGACATGTTCTATTGTAGTATCAGGCGCTGCAGTGGGTTGTAGACATACAGGCAGACATGGAATCAAACTTTAATATCAGCACAGTGGAAATGTTCAGTATTGAAAATATTAGTTTAGACTTTTAGTTGTGTGGTTTAACAAGGGGGCAATGCATTATTAAAGTGTTACCTTCTCGGGGGAAAATAGTGCTTTTATCGACATGGGCTCAGCGGCCTTGCTGATGTCATCGTGTGTGTGTGTGTGTGTGTGTGTGTGTGTGTGTGTGTGTGTGTGTGTGTGTGTGTGTGTGTGTGTGTGTGTGTGTGTGTGTGTGTGTGTGTGTGTGTGTGTGTGTGTGTGTGTGTGTGTGTGTGTGTGTGTGTGTGTGTGTGTGTGTGTGTGTGTGTGTGTGTGTGTGTGTGTGTGTGTGTGTGTGTGTGTGTGTGTGTGTACGTGTGTGTGTACACAATGAGGCAGACTCTTCCCGTGTGGGCATCAGGGGACAAAGTAGGCTTTATGCGGTGTGCCGAGCTCCAAGGCAGAAACATTGTTGAGCAGTAAAACATTCTGTAACTAAAACCACATGTTCCAGAGTGGAGGACAGACAAACACAGGCAACCTCTGCAGCTCCATCGGGAGTCGGTGCCCTATCATCGGGGGCTCAGAGTTTTCCTATTTGACTCCAATGCAACACCCTCGTCCAACATTCTGCATTTTATATGTATCAGGAAACTCAAATCAAGAACAGATTGTCCCTGGCAAACCTTCTGTGGGATGATGCAGATAGTCGAGGGAAGAGAACAAAGACAGTTTGGTTTGACACAGCTTTAGAAAAACTGTCTATTGTTTTATATATTTTCGTACATTTCTCCAATAGCCGTTTGTTGAAATGTTCAACCTACATATCTGTGAGGACCTACCAGTATACAATGTGTCCCCTTGCTAACAGCTGTTGGCACACATAAACTTACAGAAAATGCCAAACATAACTGCCAATCACCTTATGGAATAACTGCATCCTAACGTAAATATAGAAATATATCAACGAAGTCGAACAACTATATTTATGTTTTTTTATTTTTATTTTTTTAAAACAATAAAATAAGTAAAAGTAGGACAGGGTGCGAATAGTTCTGGATAGAAAATGGTATGATACGTTAATTGACCATTTTGCTTTATCTACATGAGGTAAATGTTTACAGCATCCTTACGTTTTATTTGTCAGTGGAGATTCGAAAAAATCAATACAAAATAATCCTTCCAAAACTCGCAAAATGTTTCCTTTCCATAGCCTCTTGCATCTTTAGTCCTTCTTTTTTATTCCCTGAATAACTTCAGTGGATAACTGTTACCAGAGCTACTGTTTGTGCTTAATGGTGGCTACTTAAATGATTGGAAAATGTGTCAGTTGTGATGTTTTCCTTCATAAAAAGTGATGTGCAGGCTGGGGCTGTTGATTCACTTCTGTTGTTCGGTGCTGTTTCCATTCTTCTCTCGGCCCAATAAAGTTTTACAGTTCCCTCACAGAGCTCTTACTGAATGTGCACTGTGGTAATTAGCAAGTTGGTGGTTCATTTTCAATTGATTGCCCACCCTTCTCAGATCATTAGGTGTTCTGTCTTGAAATGCTTTAAACCACTGCTGCCTCTCTAGGAGGTCAGCCATAATTAAAGGGACAGTGTGCCACATTATCCATACATGGAGTCAAGCCGGTAACAGAATTTAGATCAGGCAGCCCCTCAGGTTAGGACTGAACCCTTGCCCCCATTTCTGTCTTCCTCATATTCTCGCTCATACCTTCTTTACATGGCTTAGCTGCATGCCTTTATACCTATACCTGTACACAGACCAAAAAGTGTCCCATTTTGTTGCTGCTTTTGATTTGTTTGTCTGCTTTACTCTCTAAATACTTCTTCTCAGCTCAGATTAAGGAAGTAGAAAAGATGGAGCTGGTGTTTCTATGCAGTTCATTTCTTTTAGTATTGTTTTTATTGCTTTGTCATTAGTGTATGGTTTCGTCAAGGGCTTGAGGTGGAAAGAGAGTTTAAAGGTTACTAATCAACAAATAGTTATGAATTTAGTCCGTGTCTATTAGAAAAACTCTTAAAAGAACTACAAATATTTTCTCTCAAAACGCCCTTGAACTTTTGCAGTGAGGGGGCCAGCGTAATGAAATTGTGATTAATATGTGTCTTTAAGTGCTTCAGCTAAGACCGGTAATGGTTTCTTTTGAAGGTCTGGCGCTGTGTGTCAGGGGGCATGTTTGTGTTATTGCAGATCCTCTGAGAGCCCATTGTTTGGAGACCTCACAGGTTCCTCCTAATCTAATTGGCCATGGATGTCCTGGCTCAGGACCTTTCTCCATGCTTTAGGGATTGACAGAGTTGATCATGGCTTGAAAAGTCACTTGTCCAAATACAGCCTTGTTTGATTACAGGAGGGGGGATGCATGCGTATCACTGCACACAGCCCCCCCAAGCCCAATAAATGCCGGTCTAACTCCTTTCAGACTAGATATTCAACTCCACCTCGGAAAGAAATCTCTATCCAAATAGGAACTGGATTTGAGTCTCCTCTCCTCCTCACCCCAAAGCCCTTAAGCACCCTCCACTTCTCCTCTGTTCACCTTCACTCTGCCAGTGACATACCTCCCAGTGGTTCTCCATCCAGTATAAACACAAGGAGATCCTCCCATGCTATTACTTACACCGCACTTCCCTGATCCTCACCCCCGCACCCTCCCATCCCCAGCCAATCCCTGACCACCTCATCCTCCACCTCTATATTCAGAATTGCCAATCCCAATCTAATTTATGGAATATTTTGGAGGTAACCGTATACAGCGGCAGGGGAGATAACATCTCCAGGCCCCTGTGAAGGACAGGAACTCGGCAGTGTGTGCTTAATAACATAAACTGCTGAAAAAGGGCCCGGGCCGGTGCATTGGCAGAGGAGCAGGCCGGTGAGACGCACAGAGAGAGAGAGAGAG
>NC_136902.1:24732662-24865162 GCF_949606895.1 Notothenia rossii
CACAAACCCACACCTCTAACCTCTTTCATTAAATAAACATGCATTTTTTTTGCAATCCACACATATACAAATATTTAACCTTTATATGCTGTACATAGTCATTAGCATAAATTGTTATACAGTATGTGCATTTTTTTTGTTTGTTAACGCAGTGTGACTCAAATCAATTAATTGTGACTTACGCAAACATAAGGCTCTGTCTGAATGGTAATTATTTTCAATGTGCTTTGTATGTGTTTGTGTGATCAGTTATAATCGGGGTGGGCACATTCACACTGGACCAGGTTTTCCATGCCAGTCTTATCAAGTCTCACATACTGAATACCTAAGACAGCACAGTTGTTACTCGTCTAGGTAACTGGAACTTTTCAGCCATCACACTCGTGTTTGTGACAACTGCACACGCATAATGTTTAACTCCAGTGTGTTCTTAATGCTTGACGACCATGAGCTGGGCCTCACAACATTACAGCTGTCATACATCAGTATTGACGGCTCAACCTTCATACCTTGTCTGTCTGAGGTTTGCCCAGTTCCCATACTGACTGTCTCACTAACAGAGCACCTGGCATTTTCTGTATTTATCGACTTTCACAATGTATTACCAAACTGAGAAGGTCAAATTAAAAAGGTCATGCATGGAAAAAGTGAAATAAATTAGTCATGATATCTGTCTAAATGTTAAATATTTAGGGCAGTTGGAACAATTCAGCAAGTCACAACACAAGATAATTCAAGTGGAGAGCTTGAGACCACGTGCACGGTATAGAGGAAGTTCTTCTATAATATATGCTGAGTGACTTGCAGCAAAGCACAAGGTTTGTTTCTGATCAGATTGCTTTTAGTTTTGATTTTCTTTAGGTTTAATTTAACAGGTAACCACTATTGAAATGTTGCAAAAATCTTGTAAACAAATACAAAAATATGCAAAATTGCACTTGAAATCAGATATTCTGAACAGTCTAAAGTTAACTGAGGAGTGTCAGTCCCCCACAGATGTTTTAAGTGGAGTCTCACAAGGCATCACTTCATTCCCCGTCATGCAGAGTACCGGCCTTTTGTATGAAATGCCACATCAGCCCCTCCTGTGTTTAGGTTATTGTTGGCACAGCCATCCAAAAGCCCTGATTGTTTAGATTCCGCTGTTTATTTTCACAGTCCCTTAATGTTTTACAGAAAAACCCTCACCGTAAAAGACTGACAGTCCCAAATCTCTATGTTATGCTTTCAGCATCATTTAACTTAAACTGAAGGCTTTATATGCATGCAGTTTCATTCCTGCAGTCTGCTCCTGTCTACTTTAACAGCAGACTCCTATGGGCATTTGTATATCGTTTTCCAAAGGTCATAAACTCTCACTAGGCCTGGCGAAGTGTTGCTAAATTAAGGGGCTTGGAGTTTTAACCACCAATTGTGAATGGAGCCACTGCTTTTAAGTGTTATTGACTGCTGCATTTTGATTTTGGTCTTGAGCTGCTGCTTTGATGACTTTCAAAACTTGAATATACTGTAAGGCTCACAGCTTTAATTTGATCAAATCACCATTTCTTAAAAAAATCCTTTTATATATAGGTTTACTAGTCAAGGCATGTTAAGAACTTAGCTGGACATTTACTGGGGTATTTTACTGTAGGTAGTCCAGTCAATACTGACCAATGTTAAGAATGTAAGGCCATTGAACATTTGAATATGCCCTGCCCATGTGTAAAAGGTGGGTCCATCATCATTAATCTGTCTGAATGAGTGCCTTTCTTTCAAAAGAAAAATGGATGGATGTTGGACATCCACCCCGAGCCCGTCAGCACACAATATAAAGAACAGTTAAATAATTTAAAATAATCATTGGAATATTCTGAATTGCGTATAGCTGAATCTTAATTCTTTAGTTTGCTTCCTAAAAAAACTTCACTGGCATTAGAGACAAAGAAAAAACAGAAAAGAACCAAATAACTCCACCATCCGAACATACAGTATGGACTGTTTACATTTTTTAAACGTTATGTGTAGAGTTTTTATAACTCATGCTATTTCTGATCTAAAAGGACACACTGCAGAGCTCTAAGTGTACTGGGTTAAAGGGCAGAGTCATTGTCAGCCACTATGAAGTAATTATGTGTTTGTGTTTATAGCATGTTGACTTCCCACTCTGTCTCGCTCCTGCACTCCATCTTTCTGCCTAGCTCCCCCCTCCCCCCCTCCTCTCCCCTTCTCCCTCTCTGTTCTATGCACAAGTCGTCTCCCTCTGGGAAGAGGTGCCTGAGATGTTGGCTCGGCCATACATCTCTGTCAAAATCTCTATGAATAAATTAACCTTTTAAAGATTAGTCCACCCTAATACCTCAGGGTTTTTAAACAGAAGAGTGGAGCCCATCCCCCCCCCCCCCCCCCCACCATCACAAGCCAAGCCTCACCAACTTGGTGTTAATAGTGGAACGAGAACTTTTAAAGGCGCAGACCTCATTTTTTACTCACTATAAACAACGATAGGCTAGGATTACCATTATTTTTAGACATGTTTTTACATTCTTCATGCAAATTAAGATTATTTCATTTTTAATAATGTTGGGTTTATTGTGTCCTGTGTCCTGTCAACCCATTGGACTGTAGTGTATGGCAGGTGAATGCGATTTGAGGCTTACGTTTAATGCAATATTAATAAAAAAGGAAAAAAAACCTTCCTTATATTTTCAGATCTTAATCTATTGTTGTTAACTCTTAATCTTTCATTTTATTCAACACCTTAAGGACATTGGGGCATTGCACCCGAATAATACTAACAATTGATTAAAGAGTTAATCTAGACATTAGCAAAATGTAAACAAGAATATGGGTTAATACAACTTAAATAATATTGAAACTAAAATAAAAGCTTAAAAATGTTGAAGCACAAAGCAACTCAGCAACAAATAAAAGATGTTCAGAATCGGCAGTTTAGGAAACACAAGTAATACTCGCATTTATTTTAATTTCTATATTTTTTAGGTAGATTGTGTCTGATTTCGTCTCGACAAGTTACATTTTACTTTAACTCGTGGTGGTTGAAATGGCAAACTTAATTTTGTGATGGCATAATAGTGTTAGAATATTTACTGTCCCCCTGTTGTATGGTTATGCATTGTGAGTTAACCGTGCACATTTCTGGAAAGTATTGCTGATAAGATTTAAAATGGAAAAAGGATGCAAAGTTTCTGCCAGGGCATTAAGATTTTATTTCCAGCCATAATGTTTTAGGCTGGTTAGTGGAATAACATTTCGACATTACTGTACTTACACATTCCATTTACACCGTAGGAAGTGCATGTTTGTAGCATTTCAAAGCAGCGGTCCTTTGGCAGATACAGATACTTGTGTTTGTTATTGAAAACGAGAAGAATCTGATTTTATAGACAATTTAAACCCTCTAGTTGCACAAGTTTAAATATGTTTCCTATAATCTGTTTCAACACCACTCTGGGAGAATGTCCAGTAACTCTTGTTGTTCCCTTGCATAAAAACGTCTCCTTGAGTCCTGTAGTGAGATTTCGCCAAGAGCAGGGAGCAGTTGGATCAGACTCTTCCTGGCTTTTTTCAATGACTCGGGTTATTTAGATGGAGAACAGCACCTGGAGAGGCTCCAAGCACCCGAAGGCACTCAGACTGAATGTATGTGACTCTGGCTGCCTCTGCAACATGCATGTTGATACCCCAATATTCTGCCTTTTTAAAGACTTCCTGAACTCAGTAAAGAAAACTGCTGAGAAGATTTTAACTTCATCCACTGCAGAACAAGACATTTGAAAAATTAAGTCTTGCTGAAAAGCATATATTTTTTTAAAGAACCAAACATAACAGTGGTCTCTTGTTGGCAATTGGGCCAGACCTATCCACCTTGGTTTTTCAAACAAATCAGTATAATTATGAAGAACAGGTTTTAGGTTGAAATTCCTTGAAAAATAAACCATTCTTGACTGAGAGAATATGACATGTATTGGCTATGTCACTGGTTTTATGTTTCACTCTCAGGGCAGGCAGAGGCGTCTCCTGGACTTCCTGAGCTCTAGCTTGTGCCAACTCATGTACTGGGGAACTGACTGGATCCCCTCCTTTTTCATTTCGGGTGGGGAGGGGGTTGATCAGTGAGGGAGAGGGGAAGACTTTCTCCATTTCGCCAGTCCTTCTGGTCCTCAGTCTCCCCTGTTCGACCTCATCACTCAATCTTCGTTTAGCCCCTGACATGTTTTAGCCAAGCACTCCTGGCCTAATTTATGTCTGTAAAGACAAGCTTGGCAAAGGGGAGCTTCCAGTAAAAGGCTAATGCCTAAGCCACTGACCCACACTGCGGCAAAGTGGCTAATTTAATTTCTTTTAGACGAGAGGAGGAAGCGGTAAGGTCTCTACTACCACGCAGAGAAAAAAAATCTGCCATCTTGGAAAAGTTTGTGCTACACAGATGTTCTCCTGGACGTGTTCTTTGTTTCCTGCCGCATGCAGACAACTCGTGAGGAGAGTCAAGAGGGTCATGCTGACCTTTGCTGCAAATCTACAACGGTTGACAACATGTGGCTCCTTAATACACAAAACACATCCTCTTATAGTAGAAAGGCCAACACTGCAGAACACCGCCCAATTATCTTAGTCGGCCTCCAGACAAGTCGAGAGTGCCCTTGAGATTTATGGGCCGAATTCCCACGACTAATGGTAAAGTAGAAGTTATTAACTTTTCAAAGTAGGTCTGTCTCTCATACCCACGCACCCATGTCCCCCTTATTTTTGTCTGCACAGGCTTAATGTAACTGCCTGTTTGCCAATGGCTACAGCTGCCTTACAGGGCACAGGATTTGGGTTTAATCACTGTGTTTTCTGATGCTGATAAGGGCTTTATGAAATATATATTCAGCATTAGTCAATATCTTTTTAAACCAGTGCACTACAGAACCAGAGATGGATTGATGCCTTTTATATCTGATATACATTAGTTAAAGGAAAGGCCTTATGGGAGTAGAGGCAATTCCTGTTTTTCCTCAGTAGGGGGCTCCATAGATCACAGAATGCTTCTCACGTAGCCATAGCAAGGCCCATCTTTTGGTGGGCTGCCCTTCCCCTACGCTGCCAGACCCACAACAGCAGCAACAGTCCACATATGGAAATGCTTGATTTGATATAGGGTCATTTTACTTTGCAGAAATGAGTATATGCATGTTCTCCCCCTTTCTGCTACCCCGCCACTGCTACCACTGTAACCCGTGGAGTGTGAAATATGATCCAGGGTTACTACCCGTGCAGTTAAAAAAGAGCAAACCTCCTCATTAAATGATTATCTACCGCCACTAGGAGATTATGGATTATGACTTATATATATATATTGTCACCCTGAGAATCATTACTTGAAAACATGAAGATGAGTCTTATGAAGCCTGCAAAAAGGGCAATATTAAACCTCAATTTTCCCCCTGGCAGTGTTTGAGATATTTCAGCACAACATTTGAATAATGCTGGGGAAAAAATGACAAAAATATGATCCAAAATCTTTTCATAGTGAGGTCTTGGTTGTCTTTTTTTACAATGTAATTGAATTCTAATATTTTGGTTTATGATGAACAATAGGTAAATAATGTAAAATATGATACAATTAGGTACATTTCTTTCATTATTTATTCCATGCATATTAATCATACTTTAAGGAGTAGTAGTCATTGTGTGTTCTATTCTACATGTATAATTGTTTTTGTCTTGCATCATTAAAACCTGTTAAGCCCAGAGCCTGTTTTTCAGGTCTCAGGCTCGAAAATGACATTCCCAGACAAATAACTATATCTTCACTTCTAAAAGGGGTAAATTGTGAGTTGGATGTAGAAAAGTCATAATCAATATTGATGTTTTTATTTTTAAAGTAAATTCAGATTGAACATAGTAAAAATGTTTAGGTTTCTGTCAAAAACCTATTGCTTATAGTGAAAACCACCCTTGAATGATGGGATAGTAGACTAAAAGCTTTAGGAATCCAAACTATAACATATAATAAGTACCCTGTATCAAGATTGATGCAAAACAAGTGAGATTTGACCTTTTTAGAGAGGTTTAGAAAAAAAAAAACCACCTCTGGGGTCATTTGGGTGGACTTGCCATATCTCTGGAACCCATCGGTCGATTTTGATGATTAACACCACCTTTGGACCGTTGGAGCCAATAGAATTGAGAGGGGGTTCCTAAATCCATCTAAACATTACCATTGGTGAATAGAGTGATGCTGGATTACAGCTCTATATGAAAACTACTCTTATTGACATAAATGTTATGATGGATTATCAGTAATCATTTCAAAGTGACACAGATACATTGGATTAACCTTCAGTAGCGTTTATATGCGTTTTAATGCCCTTGAACACAACTTTTGATCAGAAAACAGCAAAGGTATTTTCCGTTTTGGCACCGTGAAGTTGTGTTGTCTTTGCTTTCCTTCGCTGCCCTGAGTTTTGGTCGCACAGTGATGATACTTATACCATTGGAATCTGTGGAATCTCAACTTTCATATGAGATCTTGTTTGTGCAGATCAGATGAAGTATAAAAGATTGCTACCGTGAGTTATGTGCTAAGTGCGTTAGCACTCTTTCGCTTAGTGCTAATTTAGACGCTTGGCGTTAGAGTTGTGTTTTTTTTCGGTAAAAATTGTTCATATCGTCAGTTAGCTGAGTCTCTTCCCGTTAAGTGGGTATGACACATTTAATAGGTTTTTAAATGTTAAGAAGCCCTGAGACACAGTTTCGTGAACATTTCAGGAAAGGCGAGGCTTAACAGGTTAAGACTTTGTATTAAGGCTCAGTTCTTTATGATTTTTTTTACTTAAATTCAACCTTTCTACATATCTTAACTACACTTTGTATTCACAGCACATAATCAGTGCAGCTATAGTTCCCTATTGCCAAGTCTTTATGTTTCAGAAATTGTTAGCTTTCTCCAGGCAGTATTTTTTTAGTAGAAATGCTGCAAGCTACACGGCAGTGACAGACTGCTAGAGGACTGATGCGATTAGTGTTCTCAGCCTGTAAGCACAGGGCTGCAAGTAAAATGTGTGTTTGGGAGGACTCCAGGTCTCAGAGTACAGCACAGCCGCCAGCCAAGTCTGCTGAAGTCCAGAGGAGAAAGCAAGAAGTACAATGTTATGATCTAAGCCATCAAACCTCCAAAATAACAGTGCCAGTTGTGATTTCCTGAGATTTCCCAGAATTATTTTTTTTCAAGCCGCTGATAGTAAACGGCATTGCATCGTCAGGAACATTTTGTTTTCCCCCCTTTTTGGAGGCTTTTAGCTGTAGTGAGTGGAAAAAAGGTCCCTGCCTCAAGTGGTGAAATAACTGCAGTCTTTTCAGCTTCTGTGTACAGCCCGCCCGCCGAGATGTAAGCAAGGGGCCAGACAACAAAACAAAACAACAGAACAGAAAGCAGGCTCTCACACTGGATGGCCGATGCAGAGACCGAGTAAACACAGTATTCTTTTGCTAAACTGATATTACCAGAGGGCCCTTTGTTTCAGTTCACAGAAAGATAGGTAATGATTATGAATTTGTTCTAATATCATGTACACTGTTCTTGTTTTGTCACCGAAGCATTTTCTCTGTGCCAGCATTGATCCTGAATGCCCCCCACAGAAAGGATTTTCACTCCTGAGATGTCATGGGGAAAGCGCACAGAACATCTATCTGTTACCTTTTACAAAGAGAACCAGAGTTCCTCCTAACTGAACAAATGGACCTGTCTTACATGAAAGGTGGACAAAGGTATTCTCGCTCTCAACAGCCACGCCGCTGCCGCCCGGGCTCGGCTGCTGCCTAAAGACCAGCAAAACTGTTCAAATGTTTCCTCGCCCCAGAGTCTGGGCTAGTTCCCCTTAATCTCGCACTAGTTGAGACCTCAAGAGTCTGTCACCTTTCCTGTCACGCTCGGCTGCCTGCAGCCCATTGGCCGGCAGCAGATTTATTTCTCCCTGTCAGGGCCAATAGCGTGGCGATGTGGCTCAGCCCACTGTTTAGTTATAGTGACAAACATGCTGATTAGAGAGGCCCGGATGATGGATGGCTCCTCGCTGGAGAGCGGCCCAAGTTTTTAGCGGGTCATAATGGGCCTGACACTGCACAGCCCCTCTCTCTCTCTTTCTCCCTTTCTTTCTGTCCTCTCCTGCCGGATAGACCCCTCCCCCCAAAGGTCAAACTCAAAAGGTCAGGAGTTAACGGGCCAGCCTTTGCGCACTGCCGCCAAATCAAAATGACCCTGTTTGGAGTCATATTTGTAGACACTCCATCATCATCATGGCCGCTGCGGCACCTCTATTCCCTTCTTCCCCGTGGCCTTTTCTACTGTGACCACAAGCTCCCACATGGGTAAATAGCAGGGTACACAACCCTGTTGGCTTATTTAAACTGCTGAGCCTTCTGACTCCTTTATGTGCTGCAGAGACGCTCATGTGAACACACAGACACACAAACGCCCGCTCCCTCCTTTAATGCGGGTATTTTTATAGTGTTGTATTGAATTTATTTTTACCAATTGGATTGAGGTTGCAGAGTGTGTCGGGGAGTGTTTCTCATTCAGTCATGCTTGAGAGACTGTTTTTTCTGGAAATACAGGTCTACCACTTAATCCATTTGGAGGTGTGCAGCACTCAGACCTCTGCTGGAAGCCTGTGTCACTAAGACCTCAGGGAGGATTTCACCAAAGAATACTTCAGCTGACCTTGACATTGTGTGTTTTCACTCTCTTCTACCTGGGTCACACTTGGTATATGTAAACATATATACAAAGGCAAAATCTGGAGTTGTGTTCATTTAACATTTGCTGTTAAACAATCAAGACCCTTTTGTTCTCAAAGCAGCCACTTCAGTAAGACGTAATGCGAGACAGCAAGTTGGTTTGTAGAAGATTTGCTGCAAAGCTTTGAATTCGAAGAGCCAGATGTTTACCCGACGAGTGATTTTAAATATGCGGCCAGTCAAATCCAAAGAGATGGTTCTGGCTTAACACCGTGGAGTCCAGGTCCTAGGGGCCACTTTTCCCCTGAACATCAGGATGTTGTGCCTTGAGGCACAGCGAGTGTATGAATGCGTATGTGTGTGTGAGAGGAGCTGGGAAAGTGCAAGACAGCACCTCATTTGTATTCTTTTGGAAACAGATGCTCGGCTGCATTAACGACTTCTAACTAAAACATTCATAAAGTGTTATTGGATTTTAGCAGTGGGGTTAAGAAGTGTGACCTTAAAGTCTGAAGGTGGCCTGCTCTTCTCCCTCGTTCCCTCCCTCCTGGCATCCTCCCCTTTCCTCTTTCTCTCTGTTTGGACGCTCCGGTGACATCACAGAGGCTCGGCTTCAAATTGGATGCAGAGAGTGAGAAGTTCAGCAGTAGCCCTGGGCAGTGAATATTTTTCCATTTATTTAGGGGGGGGTGGAGTAGAGCAATGGGGGTCGCAGGACATGCAGACAAAAAGGGGCAGAATACATTACAGGTTAAGTAATAAGTAATCAAAAAGTACCCTCTGTGTGTATGCATACTCCACTCAATCTCATGGTTAAGTGAGCCATAGCTGTTCTCGCGTAGAATCCCCTTTGTACACCTGGCCGAGAGCATATGAGAGGGGCAGACAAAGTTAAAGGGGCATCAATGGTTGGTACCTTGTTTCATCATGGTATGTAGTGAAAGCGTTACATTTGCCAAGCTGATTAATTTATTAAATCCTGGCACTTCTTTAATTGCTATAATAAAATATGGTGAGCCTGCTCCTAATTTTTCCTTTTTCTTTTGAGCAACTACATGTACAACATATATAATTAAACTCAAATATTTTGGTTGATAAAAATGGTTACGACAGCCCAATTTGGTATCGTAAACCTCAAACCATGACTTGTGTTGAGCATTCAGAAAATCAGCCATACTTGTTTTTAATGTGCCGTTGGCTTTTTTTTTAGTTGACTATGATGTAAATCCTTTGTTTTTGAGATACATACAGATAAATTATTTTCTAGTAATTGTGCTGTTGGTTTAGAGTTGTAATGTACTGCAAATCCTGATGTAACCCGTACATGACTGAGTTAGTCTTAGTAACAATGGCGTCGCTGTTAATTGTGTGTATCTTTGCTGTAAATCCTGATGAGATACAGGTGAATAAAGCCTGTCCAGTGTTAACATTTGAAAGGCTCACTTAATCTTAAAAATGTATTATTCTGGATGTTTGTTTTTTTAAGTTAGTATCTTTCTTCCTTTATCATAATGACAGCAATAAAATGTCTTCATAAAAATACCATAATATGTTTTTTAAGGCTAGTGATGCTTATTACTCTCAACTTCTTCTGTTGCATTGTGGTCAGTGT
Source organism: Notothenia rossii (assembly GCF_949606895.1). Lineage (NCBI taxonomy): Eukaryota > Metazoa > Chordata > Actinopteri > Perciformes > Nototheniidae > Notothenia > Notothenia rossii. Next base: position 24,742,999 of record NC_136902.1, read on the forward strand.
GAATCTAAGGCACCCTCACCTTTCTCCCACTACAGTTAACAGAACAGTATGAGTCACCTCATTCCTTAGCCTGTCCCTCTGCTGATTGAATCTGTCTATGTGCACGTGTGTGCAAATGTGGTTTGTGCGGCCACTCATGCATGTGTATGAATGGTTGAGACTGAGGCCCGCAGAGAAATCCAGGAAATCCTAGGCTCTGGTCCCATTCCTTGAAAAGAGATGTGTGTACTGTGCACTTTTTGTGTTGGTGGCTTTTAGTCTGGGCCTTAAGGAAAGACCCTACAGAGAGAAGCTCATACTCAAACAGTCAATGCACAATGTATATCACATTACACAGCTTACGCTCTCTGAGCCCACCTCACACTGGTGTAGCAGTTGTGGATCTAATCAACAGATCATTCTTGACATTATCGCTACACCTTCAAAATGAATTGCAGTTGCATCGAATAAAGAAAGTTGTGGATTGACTTGGACTGGCACCTATGATCCGTTCTTACTCGACCCCATTTCACAAGCTTTCCACAATAATATCTCGGCGTAATTGATTGGTCATTGGATTGGTAAATCAGTCAGAAGGACTGGGCCCCTCGTAACACAGCAAGTGTAATCTAGTGAGAGAGAAAGTGCTAACCCACCATGAAATAGAGGTTAGGGTTTGATGCCAGGCCCAGTTTTTCTTGTCACCCTGCCAAACCATCTGTATAGAGCAGAGGGAAAGTAAAATGTGAATTTAGCTCGATTTTTATCCATCTTTAACTAAACGGACCAACCAGCGAAGCCACCTAGCAGAGGGACCCCACAGCCTGAGCTGAAATCTGTAACAATGAAAATTAAACTGTTTCAGTGAGCATCCACTGCAAATATGAATGCTGTGGGGTTACCATGGAGACTAAATATTTTTGACATTACGTAGTTGTTGTGCTGTACTCTGCCTGGTGGATTCTTGCTGGAATTAATCTGTTTTATGTTCCTGAAGAGATGTAGCCCAAAGACTGCTCATTAAACTGGCCACCCATGCAATAAACACATTAAATAAACCACAGATTAGAAAAGGCTGTCTTTTTTTTCTCTCAGCAGAGAAATGGTGCTGCCCAGTTTGAGATGGATTTGATGGCTCTTAATAGTGTCTGCCTCTTTTTAATAATGCCCAATCTACAATGCTAGACTGTGCTTTATTGGTCTGTTTAAGTCCAAGCACATAGCCATTAGCAGGGGCCAAAATGGCCCATAAAAGTTGGGCCAAGTCTGATTATGTGCCAGTCTTATATTATTAAGTATTTTGGAATGCGTCAACATTGCTTTATAGTTGATATCTTGCCTACATCTTCACAGTAATGAACATAAAAAGTAAATAACTGGTGAGTCAATGTTGAAAGACCTACACTCAAGATTGACCATACCCCTAATTTGTATTCTGTAATGGTCCAAGTTTCAACAAAGGGTGGGCATTCTTCACTGGGCTTTTCTTTTCAAGGTGGTGAACTTTAATTCACTTTAGAATTACATGCTTGGATGGGAAATGATTAGCATAATTGTACCATGTTCACATATGGCTCGTATCCACAGTGGAGCAGAACTGCATATCAAAGAGGACTGCATAATCGCCATAATTACAATTGAGGATGCAATTACTGAAAATATTGCCTTTTATTAGTGTTGGTTTTGTTTCGCACACTTACCAAAGCTGAACAAAGAAAAAAATAAAGTGTACGTGAGTAATATTATACTTCTTTAACTGCTGGCCCTGGTGGCGTTAATTCTTAACCTCCACTGACAAAGCTTCCTTGGCCTCTTCTTCAAGGTTAATATCTTTAATAAAAGTTAATATGTGGAAAAGCTAACACTCTCCTAGTCTGCCCCAACAGACTAAATTAGAATTCTCACTGGACCCAGTCTCTCCCTGTATAATGTTTTGGGTGACGTGTGCAGTAAATTGCTTTCTTATGCAACATTTTTGTTCTGCAGACAGCTTTGTGCTTTTTTTGTCTGACCTGTTTTGATTCAAAACGTCATAACTGCTGTCTGTAGTTTTGTAAAAAAAAAAAAAAAATTAAGATGTTATTTGTCCACACCTTGTCTCACCTTACCTGACCTCTGGGCAACCTTTTGTTCCAGCCAAATATTTCCATCGGTTCTTCTAAAGCCAATTTTTTTTGCCGTTTCATTACAGCTCATTTTGGCAATGAAGCAGAACATTTAGAGGTTTCTCAGCTTTGCTAAATTGTGTGAATGTCCATGAAAACCTTTTTTCTCTTCCCCTTTATCCACTTTTATTCCTCCTTATTTGACGACTTTGACGTGAGATGGCACTACGCCATTTTTTTACACATTTAATTTACTTGGATGCCCTGAGGATGAGGAGGATGATTAAGAGTGCGTATGCAGGCCTACGTGCAAAAACGTAATAAGTAATGTGTTCTTTTTGTGTGATAACATTTCATATATTGTGTGTATAGGTATACCAAGCTTATTTAATGTTCTGTGTATCAGTGTGTGTACAGACTGATGTGCACAAAGCGTATAGTGAGCATACCTTGCGCGCAGCCACAGTGAAGGCCCCGGGCCGTGTTTGCACTGGGTGACAATAACCCCTTTTATTCTGCTTCTGCCTTCACCAATGTTTTGATTTCTACTTAAAGTTTTATGTCAGTGCCCTCCCTCAAGGGTGCCATTACCTTGTATGCTAATAGAGCTATGCATATTCTATTACTGCTGTCAGGGCAAGATAAGGGACACATTCAGCAAAGGAGCACTTAGGGGCCAATGAACCCAGCGAGGGGTCCTGCTGCTCCTGCATTATCAGTCATCTTCACATCTGAATGGAGCTGGCTTATGGGCCTTCTCTCCTCTCCTCTCTCCCTCTCTCTGCAGTAAGGACTGCCTTCCGTAATAATCAGTCACTGGGAAACCGCCCGATCCCTATCTCACACACACACAGTCACAGGCAGCCACGTGCGCGCACACATACACACATATTGAAACCATGCACAGCTGCAGGCTCAATCTAAACCGACCACAAAGAATGCAAGAGCAGGGCAATAACACTAACACTGTCACACGGAGACAAACATGTCTCATTTGGGGTCAGTTTGGATGGGGCTAAGTAGGTCTTTATTTTCAGACTGACTGAAGTCTTCTCTCCCGCATAATGGTAATGAAGCCATATGGTATGTGGAATTGGATTACTAACAAATGTTCCATACCACCGTCTTTCCCCTTGGCTTACTTTTTCACAACCCCCCTCCACTTTCACTCCATCTCTCCCGTTCTCTCTTTCTCTCTCCCCCCTCTCTCTCCCCTGTGTCGCTGTCCCCCAATAAAGCAGCCATTTCAAATTGGAACAGCATGTTGTCTAGGAGTGCGCACCTCATTTATAAGATTAAATTAAAAGCCAGCCATGCTCGGATGGCATTTTGTGATGATGAGGAGAAGGAGGGGAGGTTATGGGAGCGAGGACCGCGTTCAGCTGCACACAATCATCTTCCTGTCATATGATTTGCCGCTTCCTGGTGGTGACACCTTCTTCCTGTCACCTGCTATGATGTGTCAAATGCCACACCTAAGACCCTAAAGCTAATGCATCCAGGGTTATGAGCTCTTGCAGTCTCTTTTAGGTTTACCATACTTTTGAAATGTTATGGAAGGCTTTTTTAACACGTGTTATAAAGTAGCCAAACATGGTTACAGGTTTGTGCCTTGTCACAGACACAATGAAATGATATATCACACCCTGAGCTAAAAGGGCCCTGCAAATTATGCTCTATAAATTGAAGAAATCTCATTTTGTTCCCTACCTAAAAACAGATGAAGTTTTATTGAAAACGTGGAAGCGATTAGTTTAAGGGGCGTCTTTTAGTGTAATTCCCAAATGAAACGAGCAGACCCTGTATTTATGAAGCCCGTAGCACAAAGAAGGGAGCTCTTAATGAGGCAATTAAGCTGAGGGGACGCGAGACTTTGATCTAGAGCGCCGTGATTTTTACAAAAACATCGCACAGTGATAGATACTCATAACTCAGGGGCCTTAATTGTGCTTAATTTGTTTGGAATAGGAATGTGCTTTCAATTAGAGTGTGGATTTGGTCCCGTGTGTTTAAAGGAGGCTGTCAGGGAAAATTAAGAAGCAGTTTGGTTCCTCTCTGGTTACTGTTTTTTATCAGCAGATAGACCGATGAAGAGACCAAACAGAAGGTAGGGAGAGGTAATTAGGCAACACAAAGAGACCCATCAGAAGAGGCATGGATGGATGGATGGTTAAACGGGAAACTGTTGCATGTTCCTCCTCTATGTGTGCGTGTATGACTCATCAATAAACAACTGTTCTTACACCAACACAAATAAATACTATCAACAGTATGGCATCGTTTTTAGTTTTTATTACGACAGTCTTGATGATGTTGCTTTAGGCAAATGGATATTGTTTGTGTTTTTTTATTTTTAAGCATTATCTTTTGGCTTGCCACTTTTATATCGTAAAGACATATCACTATACAACATTCTAAGAGCATATTCAAAGTAGTTTGCAGAAGGAGCATGTTTTTATCAACCTATTATCATCCATGCACATACTCACTTAATACAAGTTAATACAATGGAACTATTCATTCATCAACATTTTAAAGACAGAAACATAGTGAAATAAAAAATAAAAGAAATCCAGGGAGATTATAAAAAGTATCCATATTTTGTGATGTCAGAGATCCTCCCCGAGATAAAAATTTGCCATACAGTTGGTGTTTTTTGTACGATTTATGAACAGATATCCCTAGCATATTGATCATATCTATTATGGATAAGTGGAGGAGCAGTGTATCATCTTATCATTTCCTTAATATCCTTAGTGAAACATTTCTTATTCCTTTTATCTTGCATTATGCTGTTACTAATAAACAACCTTGAACTAAGGTTCATATGTTGCTTCTCAGTGACAGGCAGCCTATTTCCAACAAGTGTCTGCTAGTTAAGGAGATGATCTGGGATTCTCTTGTTGATTTATTTCTCTTGACCTGCCTGAGTGGTGTGTGTGCACTTCTCTGTGTGTGTCTGGATGAGACCGTAAAAGATGGAGAGAGAAGAAGACGAGAGTCTGTACTGACAGGCCGATGGTCTCTCTCGTCCTCTCCCGAGGTCTTCCACTTCACACCCCATTACACCCGCCTCTTCTCATCAGCTTGTTGTCTGTCATTCACTGCGCTCCAACATCCACTCCCTCTTCTCTGTCTCCCGCTCTTTCTCTCATCCCTCCATGATTGTCTGCTTTGTTGGCTGCATGTCAAGTGTCAGGTGCAATCCCCACTGACGGGTCCGCTGTGGCGTGTGCGTGGGTGTAAAACCAGTAAAGTGATGTCCCCCGCTCGCTCGCTCCCTCTCCCCCCTCTCTTCTCTGTCTTGTTGCTGTCTGCAGTGGTAAAGCTCATGCTTGTTTAGAGGCCATGAGCCCCTCAGCGGTCTCCAAGGAGCTGTTAGGGTGAAATCCCCAGCAAAGATACTTGGCAGCTATTTACAGCCACTGGGGACAGAACCTCTCCTGATCCCTCTGTTGTAGCAGGCTGTGTCTCACAAGACAGTCGTGGGTTGAAGGCTCCTTTATTTTTTGATCAGATTGACAGTCCGAGTCCTTAGTGCTGCTACAGTGACTTACTTGTTATTCTAGGGCTTATGGTTATAAGTGTTATATGTCAGATTACCTTCAAAACACAATAACATGTATGATACTGACTGTACAGTTATGATAAAGTTAAAGTACACCACATAGAAAACTGAAATAGCATACAAAGTTAGTTGAAGGCACTCAAGATATACTGTAAGTGTCTAAAGAGTCAGGAGACTTGTGGGACAGGTTTATAGAAAAAAACTATTATAAAATATGAGCAAAATCAAAGCAGTTGAGACCAGTCTATCCTAGCACCACACACCCTGGACACTTCACCACAATGTAACTCAGTTAAACTCAACGCTTATCATTTACATCACAGGTATGAGACATTATACTTTTATTTTCACAGAGTGGTAATCCTTATGACAAATACAAAATATGTACAATTGATTGAATGTCTCTTTATTATTGCTAAATCAGGAAATAACATGCGCCATCACTACTCATGACTTAATATGGCTCTGTAAACACATAGCTTTTGTATCACACTATCCTATCAATCCTAAAATCTAACCCTAAAAATATGTCTATTTTAACGAACCGGTACCCATTACAGTGCCTTAACTCAACTAGCTGCACCTGTAGCATGCTGCCTCCAGCTCGTAGTGCTGATGCCAGCCAACAGAGGAGTCAGGTTTTCATGATACACATGAGTGACTATAGCCCCCGCCCCTTCATCTGTTCAGGTAGTCAGCAAGAGTCAACGTTAGCTCTAACTAATGTCTCACATCACAACTAACCTGACCATTGATAGATGTTTGAAGCTGATAACATTAATACTTGAGTGTGAAACATTTGCCAACAATTAAATGGCTATATTTTTACATAAACACATCAAATTACCATTTAATAATGACAAATTACACTATTCTTTTTGACTACCTACATTTGTTCTGACCTAGATATATTCTTAACGAGAAACATTTAAGTACCCCAAACACACCGTTGGCATAATAAAATCACTTGTTACACATTGGCTGATATATTATTACATAAATAGACCTGGAATATTTGTTGTTATGTTATAACAATGTTATAGTTATGTTGTTCAGGCTATAATTTATATATGTGTTATATAATTTAAAAGAAGAAAGTAAAAAGATAAGTATTATAAGTATGTACTGAACTGTTGACATAAAGACATGATTACCACTGTGTGATGTATTATTTGGCCTTGACACATAATGGTTTAGTATTGTCACATTCAACAGACTAGTGATCCTCACAACACTATACTGTGTTGAGTAAAATCTGCTACTTATTTTTCATTTATTTCAAATCCCTTCAGCAGAATAGGATAGGTGTTACATCTGATTACCTTTCCTTTAATGGAGTGGGATAAGAAAATCTTAGCGTTCTGCGCATATTGTATGAGAATAGATTGAATGCCTTTTTAAAACTCCTATCCATTTATTAGATTTCCATTATAGTACAGACACAGTTCTCCAAATCATTGTCCCCCTGGATCAATGTATGCTAAAGATTTGCTTTGCAGGAATAGCTGTTTCCTGCTTCTTTCTCTGCTGGCTTTGTTGTGGAGGTAAACGTGGCCTCCCAGAAAAAAAGACCCTTTAATCAGCTTGAATAATAGCCATACATGTGTGGACTTAATCCCTTTGGCCAGCGCTACTCCGTTAATGGTTTCCTTGTCACTCACCGGGCACTGCATAAAAGCACGCTCTGCTTTTCACTCCCAGCACCTTTCTCTCTCTGTGCACTGTCCCTCCTACACCTCCGCCACTCCTACACCCAAGCATCCTTCATCCACACACCTCCTCCTTTATTCCCCTCATTTATCCCTTGTCTTTTGATTGATCCCTTGAATTATGATGAATCTGCCCCTTGTTTGGGGGTTCTCCCATTCCTCCTAAATGACTCACTTGCTACACTTGCTTTCACTTTGTTTCAGTTTGTGACCGACAGTCACAATTCATGAACAGTGGGGGGAAATGCAGGTTGCAATGCCTCTTCATTTAAATTGATCATGTAAAAAGATAATCTCATAAATTCATGTAAAAAGATACTATCATATGTTCCAGTTGCAGATATGAGTTGAACCTTCATTTTTTGACAACTGACATTTAATAAGCCTTTATTATCCTCATAGTTTTCCCCTGCTCTTTAGAAGAAATCTGCCAAATGCCAGTGGGTTGGTCACTAGGGGCATCTGCATCGTACCCTTTGCACACCAGAGCTGAAGTGCTATAGAACAGCACTCCACATCCAAAGAGTGTTCAGATGTAAATCAATAAGAGACAGAGCAAAGCAACACATTTTCAGTATTTAGCCTCTTTTTAGACTTCTTACCAGAACTATTATTGAGCTGGACTACCCTTCCTAAATATATGTTCTCTTTCTTGCTCCATACTCGCCTTTCTCTCTTTGTGAATTTGTTTTTGTTCCTGAATGCCGAGAGGCAAACGTGCTCAGGTTTAGCATTAGAGACAAAAGAATGGCCTTGGATCTGTACCTCTTACAGGGTAAAGACACACTCCCCTGCAGTTCTCAGGGCACAGTATAAATCTTTTAAATTATAAATCAATAAATAGTTAATACAATAATAGGAATCTTTATAAATATTTAATTAAGGGCACGAAGAGGTGGGGGCAAAAAGTGAGAGGAGCTGCGTGTACGACTGAGTGCTAAAAAACAACAAGGCAGAAGCAGGTCCTCTTTTTGTATAGTCCGCTTTATGTCGTCCACTTTTAACTGTGGTTTTGCACCTATAGGAAATGCCTGTGTGTGCCCATAAAGGCCAGTTCATAATAGATGTGCACATGTGCGTGTTGAAGAAGAGAGCGTACGGCCAGCTCTAACTGAAACTGATTCAATGTTTTAACGTTTTCACATAGTGTATATCTCAAATCACGTGCAATCAACTTCGGAGCGACAGCGCTTTCTGTAAACACTGTGAGTTTGGCTTTGGCATTCACAGTGGCAGAATGTAAACAATGGCCGTGTTTCAGCCGCACGCAGGGTGCTAACATGAAACAAATGCATCCACTGACTAAATGTTTTTTAACACCATAACTGAGCAAAATAAAAACAAGGGTAGATACTTTTCAAAACCCCCCCCCTCTGCCTGTTTATCCTCCCATCCTTCTATCTCTCTGACAACCCTAACATCGCTCCCCCCTCTCCGTCGGGAGTTAATTTGCCGGAACATTCCCCGCTGCACAATGTGATCACCTAGTGAATACCCCCATAATTCTCTCTGCCTCTGCCTCTGCCTCTCATCCAGCCGTGGAAATGACACCGAGGGGTTGACAGTTCAATTTACCCGTAACGGATGGCGGCTATCACGACAGCAGGCGCACGCCAGCCCTTTTCCCGTTGACTTTTATTTCTACCTGCCAGCAGAGAGATGCTTGTGGAGCGCGTCCCGCCGCTCACCCCTCCAGACTCAAGCGGCGGCTCCTCTCCTCATCATCGCTGCCGGTCCTCTGGGGAGAGATGCTGCCACTTGTTTATGTGACCCTGTTAGTTCCTCGCCTCACCAACACGCTCTTCTCCCCCGTGTGTTTATCAGGCAAATGATTCCTCCACTGCCACCCCTCCTCTTCCCATCTCCCTGTTCTTCATAACATAACGGGCGAGTTATTGATCTATATCTTTGGTCATGATGCCTCTCAGCTTGTTTGTCGTTAGCCCCTCAGCGTGCCATTGACATACTCCCCCCCCCCCTCTCCTCCTCCTCCTCCTCTCTTATTCTAAATGATTTTCTCTTTCCTCTCGCCTCTTTCCCATTACCCTGGTCCGCTTTACATAAATCCACCCGTCATTAGATCCATCAAAAGCTAATGATCATCATCTTTTCTCCTCTACTCTTGTCCCCTTTTTTATTCAGTTTTCCCTATGGTGCACTTTATTTTGCATTGTACACCCACATTCTGAAACATATGCGAATATGCACAAATACATTACCACTGTTGTGAAGACAAGACAAACTCATTTGTCAGATTTAAACCCCATTTCTGATGTATGCAGAATGGATAGTGCATTTAGAAATGCACACATAGCAATTGTTGGCTAGGACTTCAGAATGATATCATCACATATTTTGCCTTTGCCAATTAATGCGCTGCGAAATCTTTGTAAATTGTACTAGTCCACACAGCGATTCCGATAAAATTCCAATTAGTTCTGCGGCTAGTAATTGTAGTATTACGGTAACTGTGGTATAGACACACAAACGCATACACATTTATGCCCACAATCCTCTGCTCTCCTTCTCAAAGAGACGCTCCTTTATCCAGACTTGTCAGCCGTAGAGGACGTCTATTAGTGTCATTCATTACCCTCCTGTCTCCTTCCGCTAGTAATGAGCTGCACTTATAATAAAACAATTATAGTGAGGGGACACATTCACTTCAACACCCCTTAAACCCCCTACCATCGTTCCCTTCTGATTGACAGTATTATTTCTGGTCTATATACTCAGTTTGGTCATCATTGTGTTTTAACTGTGTCAAAGCCAGCGCTAACATCCTGAGTGTGCCTGACAGATAAATGATGAGACAGATACACATGTCTCTCATTTATAATGTTAACCACCCACCACCCCCCCCCCCCCCCCTCCTCAGTGGATGTAAAATGAGTTTCTGTCCTTTGATGATACATGAGTGTCATGATAGGGATTCTGCGGCCTCTGCTTTGCCATTGGCAGAGGTTGAGGCCTATGAAAAGACTCAGAAGTTTTTTTTTTCTCGAGTTTAGCTTGTTTGGCTGCATCGTATCCCTCCACACTGTCCTCTGTTGCCAGCTGGGATTAAATTGGAAGTGAGCCAGCAGGATCCGAGCTCTAACACATCAATTCTGAACTGGTCTTTTCATGACAGCCAGATGCAAAACCCCATAGATTTCAATATCCTATATATATCGATGTATAATCACAGGCCGGGATTCCATGTGTCCAGAAGTCCAATTTAACCGCTGGCACCGAGGCGATACAAAGGTGGGCACACAGGTTTGCAATTTGATCTAATCAGAGTCTGATTCAGATGCAGTCAGGACACCATGTGAGAAAGGCTCAGAGCAGCTTGCCAATCACCAATCTAGCAGCGAGAGGGAACATCCAGCACTTCTGGAGGAGACCCATGGCTTCTATAATCACTGAAACAGAATGGGAACTTTTGGGATAACAAGGCTCTTTTCTTCCACCTGCAGGGTGGTCTTGACAATTTCAAAGTCTACCTCCGTCAACTGATTCAGGAAATAACATTGTTCTACAGTGCATTGAATATCTTTGGCTACAGCATTCTGAATTTGATGATGCCATAAATACCCTTAAACGACTACAGTATCAATAGCATTTTCTAAAACCCAATATGTTGGGTAGAGTATGAACTCAAATATCCATTAAGGTTTTTATTCGTGGATCAGAAACATATTTATTATACCCTAGCTCAAAAATATGTCAATTTGAATCCACTAATACTAGCGTTTTAAAAAGATCACTGGCTATAATTTTTTGTTTAGGCGATGAGTAATTGTCCCCCTCTTATTAAATACAGTATTTGATCATTTTACTTTAACCTGAAGTACTCAATTCTATATATACGAAATTGTTAACATATTTCAAATATAATTTAACGTTCAAAGCATGTTAGATGCTCATGCCTAATATAGATCAATACGCATACAGTACATATAGTATATTGTGTGTAAGGCCAGGTTATTATCAGGCTGAGAGAAGAAGTCCCCACTCAGCACCTAGCGAGCCTAAACTGCAGACCCAGCACTGTGCTGTAATGGGAAAGAGAGAGAGAGAACTGGAAAAGTGGATTTTCAGCAGATTTTAGGTAAAACATTCCTTCTTCTGCTTCCTCTGTCAGCTCTGTTTAAACATTACGCTTTGCCTGTCCTGAGCAGCAGGCCATTTGAATATTTAAGCAGAAGAAGAAGGTGGAATGCATCCCCAACAAAGCCATGGTTAATGTTTAAAGAGAAAATAATGGAAATACAATGTCGGGATCACACCAGAGAGAATCAAAAATGTGTTTTATTACTGGGGAATATGACTAAATAATATATTAGATGTGCATGTTTTACATCATTGTGAATATTGAAACACCGCTGAATGGGTGGAATGTATACGAGGTGGTGACAAGCCCTGGGCTTCTATGGAGACAAGTAAACAAACAAGCAAATAATATTTTAATGGATGGTGCTGCATGTTTGATAATGGATTTGACTACCTGCGCATGCTTTTCTAGACAAAAGGACTTTGACAGTTTTGCTTGCCTGTGTTTTTTAGTGACGTTTCACTAATCTTAATGTATCTCTGAAACCTGCTTTTCGGTGACTTGGTCATCTGTGAACATTGCATCAGAAATTCATGTTTCTATTTTTGAAGGCAGGGGTGCATACAAAAATGATGCTAAAACACATTCTTCTCACACTAACCCCCAAAAAGACAATATTTCAGGCAACCACTTAAATATTTAGAGTTTTAATCTAACTACCGTAATGATGACCTTTTGTCTATTTATACAAATGTGTTTTGTCCATATCTACCCAAGCAGAACCGGACTTTAACATTCAGCTGCACTGTCTGTGAAGTGTTCAGTAAGGTCAGAGCATGGCTGCCCCGAGGACAGCACTAAAGTCATTCAAGCCTGTTTTAGTGTCCGGACACCCTGATACTCACACAGCTTAACCATGACCCGTGGCAGTGAAACCGAGTGCAAGCCTGTGGTCTCTGATCGTTCGCATGGCATTCACTCCCAGTATTTAAATGCATTTGGCACTCTGCAGCTCTGGCTTAATGTTTTAAAGTTCTAATTTAGGATCCAGGAAGACCTGCCAAGTCGTAAAAAGTATGGAGCTTAAATCTGTATATTGATTTGTTTAATCTTCAGCAATGACCTGTGACAAGCATGCATGTTTGAAGGAACCAGGCTTGTGACAAAAGCAATGATCTTTAGAGTGAAGTTAAAGCCCCTGGCACTAGGGGGGGCAAGTCTATTAGAAGTAATCACTGCAGCAGCCTGCTGTGTCAGAGCAGTGTTATGAGAGGACTGGGATGGGAGACACTGTGGTAAATGCGTGGTGGGCCCTGTGGTGAATTCATTTAAAAGTAATATATCATCAATTTCTAAATCTATGGTCATTTCACTTTTAAAACATGCAGTTAGTTTATTGTTCTAAAACAAAAGAGACGCTGCCACGGCAGACTAGCAGGTATTATTTTATTACAAATATGCTTCATGTAGTTTTCATTCAAAGCAGCCGCAGTGTCTATAAAGTCATAGCGATACTCTGCAGGATGTTGAACGCTGACCTAGGGAGAAAGCTGAAGTTAGCTTTGGCTGCGTGTTTAACTCTCACCAGTCAGAGCTAAAAATAGTCTGCACTCTCCAAAAAAACTGAAACAAAGGGAGGTGCACCAAAACCAAGGCAACAAAATGGTGTCATTAGTTTTTATAGATTGCTAGGGAAACACTAATAAGCCGTAGCTGGTAAACCATACCTGTAATTAGATGAGAGTTGAGGTAGGGCATGCTATTTATTTGTCAGCGATGTAATGTCAGGCTGTGGTTTGGGTTCCCACACTTTCACTGGGACAGCAAAGGGTGCTTTTGGTGAGGCTTTGTGTTATGCCTCAGCCAGAAAGAGATACCATTCTTCCTTTTCTTGTGGTTTTAACCTGCCGAGGAGACCACAAAGTCAAGATAATTCCCATACACGCCTCAGCAATACTATTTCAGATGTATATCTCCCTTTTGAATTCTGTCATTTATTAGCTGTTTCTGTTCATTTTGAATTTGAGTGTTAGCCACAGCTACAACACTGAGTAACTCAATAATACAAAACAGTTTTGGAGGAAATCCCAAATCCTTCAAAACCTGGAAAAGGGAGGTGAAAGTGAAAGAATGTGTATTTTTTGGAGGAACTTCCCATGTGCCTCTCATCAGCATGTGTTGGTAATTAGACAGGGAAGTGAAGGTGATCCTTAGGTTGACTCTGTCTTATTATTCGCTTTTTCTAATACTCTCTTTTTCTTGCCGCGATGTTAACCCACTACAACCCCTCACACATCCCCTCGAGGCCCATTATCCAGAATGACCCCCATGTTATGAGTGTTGGGGTGCACACGCTGGAACGCTTCACCTGTGGCATCTGATCAAAAGAGGCTAATTGATGAGCATCGAAAACAGGAAAATGGTGCGGGGCCAAACATATTTTCATCAGATGCTTTGGCAATGAGTCTCGCTCTCTCTGTTTCTTTGTCTCTCTCCTTTCCCTCCTTCGGAAAACACTAGCTCCTTTACCCAACATGAGTTGTGTTCAACGTGAACTTTCATGACCTTCTGTGAACCTTTTCACCGCGTGTCTCGCCCATGTATTGTTATTTCACGGTTGCTTCCCTCTTTGTCCCTCTCTTTGGTTGTACATTTATTTGTTGAATGACTGATCAAGTTCAACAGAGCGACCAAAGGACATGTCATGAGCTTGAACAGAAGCCAATATCAGCGGCCCTTCAAAGCCACCTGCTACCTATACCCCCCGAGGTGACAGTAGCTCCAGGGGAGCTCTGTTACTGGCTCCAGTAGTTCCACCATCATCCAGTTATTTTAGTTCCTCCTCTTCCTTAGATCTTTCTCAGATAAAGAAGATAAGACTGCAGCAAGATCTGCTTGAAAGCTAGTGTTTTGCACACATGGTTGCCTTTCTGCTCTGAAGTTCCTGCCCATTATTCTCTGTGTGCTGTTTGAATGCTAATATATGGTAATTGAGTTGCACATCTTTGTCTTTGACAGTGTTCCAGATGACTGATTTAAAAGCACTTCCCGCAAGAGAAAAGTCATGATTCTGAAGAATTGCAGGATTACACACCCAGATTAGTCAATGATCATTTTTCATTGAAGATACACAGCCGATCATTTTGGGAAGAAAATCCCCCTCAGCGTTCTGTCAGAGAAAACTCAGGCCCAGTACGCACAATGACACATGACGTATCTCCCCCCCAAGTCAGGTTTGTGTTAATGGGAGACCCTCGCAGGTGGAGGTCTCTTCTTACACAAACACCAGTCGGTGATTGCCTCCACTTAGGACCAGTAAAAGTAATAAATGATGACCGATCAGGTCACACTGTAAATTCTGTCCCGTCAGGCTGATGGATGGCCAGGTCTAGGTGTGGTCTGAGCCAGGTCTGCAGGCTTTAACGAGTGCCTGGTTTCCTCCCTTGGGCTTGTGTCTGTCTGAAAATCATTCCAACAGGAAGTCACAGTGGAACATTTTTTTTTTCCTTGGAGAAGAATCACATTTTTTTTTATGATACATCGTAGATTTTCCCTGACTCAATGCTCCTCATCCGGTGCTCCCTACCGTAATGTAAATATACTTTCTGCTGAGCTGTGGTCTCTCTGTTTTTTTTCCACAGATAGGATGGCTAAGCAAAGACAACATGAGTATTACTCAAGCATCAGATTCTGCTTAGTTACATGCTAAAATTTCACACATCAGCCACTTCTCAGTCCTATTCATTTTTGGTTTTAAACCAGATCCGCCCAGTACAAACCTGGGTTAAAATAACTCCACCAACTATTGGTACTCTGAGCTAATGATAATGTAGGAAAAAAGGGCACATTCCAACAGAACTGTATGAGTCAAAATCAATTAAAAATGATTCTAAAGCACTTGTAATAGAATAATAAGATGTAGCCTGCCGCTTTACAGCCTCTTAAAACAAAATATCAGTTATTGGAAACAGTGAAACCAAATACAAACATCTACAAACAAAATGTTCTGTCTTTCAGCATGCTTTTATTTGCATTTATTTTTTTCCACCGAATGAGTAAAAGCATCCAATCTACTTACTACAATTTCAGTCAGGTGGGATCTTTAAAACGCACCTAAAGTGATACTTTATTACTTCCATCTTAGAGAAAAACAAAGCAGTGCATTTGGGAACTTACACTGCTTTTTTTGTGTGTGATTTTCTTAGTAAGTGTAATAATTAAGAATATTGATCTCAAACTGACAAGTTGGCAAAGTACTTATACAAATAGTTAATAAAGAAGGGCAGCAAGACAAATAATGTTGGTTTGAGTCGCATAAAAACCCAAAACATTACAAACTGAAGCTTGACTGAAAATTATTCTCACCTTTCTATCTGGTGGTCTTCTACTTTTTGTGGTTTTGTATTGGTCAGTGAGTGAAAGTCTACAATGTATGCACTTATAACTATATATGGCACTTTGGAGAAAAAAATAAAACAGCATGCATTATATGACATACTGTGTATATAAAGTCAGAAAAAATAAACAACATGATTCAATACCCATCTGTTATTGTTGGTGTGGTAGTTCTGTGTCCAGGGTTTCCTGAATATATTGGTAAATATCTGCGCTCTTGTTTGACTTGGCTGAAACACATCCTGTGGGGATTGTGCTGAATCCCTCTCCCTGTGGCTGTGTGGTAATCTTGGTTTTATTCAAAATCTCTAACACATTGGAGAGTTCTCTGGGCTTTCATAGACGTTCACGCAGAATGGACTTAACACTTGAGAGAGCGAGAGCTTAGTTTGAAATGATACAGCCCGGGCGTGAATATTGCTTAGTGATGTGTGAAATGGTTCGGTGCCAAAATATAGTCTAATACAAGAGGGATGGCTTTAATTAATTCTCCAAATCTATCTTTCTGTAAAACTTATTTACATCTGAGGTATTTTTTTTTGTTAAAGTGGGCATTCAGGGCTATTATTATTATTGAACTGCAGTTTTACTCAACGCAAAGTAAATCATTTTTGTGGCCACAATTAAAAAAATCCCCCTCCTGCTATAAAACCCTGGCAATATTATGTTCCTTTCTGCAGGGTTGCGATATAAATCCATGCTGTCTGCCGCGATTCACTACGCCACATTAAATTCTTTTAGATCAATTAAACTTCCCAGCTCACTTTACAAGCCACCAGTCTTAATGTTGACTGCCCCTCACCCTTTGAGCAGGGGAGTACTCTTACAGCGTAGGCAGCATGGGTTGCTCTGCACAATTTATTGAGCCATTGCCAAATGCACTGTGGGGCTAAAGGGAATATATGAATTAGTCATATTCAACATTTGAAGCATAGGAAGTAGGAAAGTTAGATTGACCCTCATAAACATTTTTTGTTCTAATCTGAAGTCTCTATGCAGAGTCACACACAATGTAGCAAACCACATGTGGATGCTTTATACTGTATTAATGAAACATTGGGGGAAAAAATAAGTCTTTAATGGGTGACATAATCAAAGCATAGTTCTGGCACTTGCACAGTCATGGCTGCTTAACGCAAGTATGGAGGCACATTATGTATGGTTGCTGTTTACGACAGAGACTTGTCTGGATTCCTCTTTGTATTTTTAGTGGAGGGATGATCTGAGAGTGAACAGGTGGAGTGGGCGCTCTGTCACCAGTAAGCGCACAGATTTGCAGCTCGGTTGTCTGTGAATGTTTAAAATGCTATTAGACTGAAATAAAGTGTTGTAACTTGATTTGACAGCGCTACATTTTTACCGTAGCACATTAACTTTACAGTCTATTGCACGTAGAGTCTCATACCCTGTTCCTGAATTATTCTCCACATGTTTATTTGTGTGTTTACAAATTGCACTTAAAATGTGCTATTTGTGTGAACCATAAAGGTCTTTCTCAGTCTCTTAGCTTTTACTCACATTCACAGACCATTACACAAGCTATAAGCCAAACCTTAATATCCATTATTCTTTAATATGCATTGAAAAAACTAATTGTGCCGCACCTTTTTGCTTTTGTTTGTTAATAAGGTGAAAAGGACCAGGTGTGCACCTAGCTCTCTTTTTGGAAGCCATTTTTAAGAATTAATTGCTGTTGTTTTTTTGCTCCATCCCCAGCCCCAGCCCCCCTACAGAGACTTAAAGAGTTAAGGTGCGTGCTGAAGTGGAGCTAAGTAAATTCACTTTATGACACTGCTGTGACATGTGCATCTGTGATTTCACACGCTTAATGTAACATTTACAGTTGCAGTATCGAATGTCACGCAGGCTGTGGGGAGAGCAGGGGGTAACCGGAGCCCCCAGAGAACAAAGCGAGCGTTTGGGCCCGGTCCCCCCTTGCGCATGCCTCCCCGGCTGCCACCCCTCCCCGCTGCGCTTTACAGCTGTGGAGGTGTGATCCGAGCACCACGGCTGGCCTTATAACCGTTAAGCAAGCACCACGGCGCTTCTAATAGCCAAATGTCCTAATGACCAAAACACCTGGAACTTTGGGGGGGGCGGGGGGGCAAGAAGAATGTGCTCGTAGATGGTGAATAAGCGTATATTATTTCATTTCATTATTGCCTGTTCTAAAAAACCCTTGGACAATATTTTGCCCATTTCTATAAGCTACCCCTCTTATTAGTATCTGCACAGATTTCCACTTTTCGTAACAATCCTTTTTTTTTTTTTTTGTCATGGTATAATGTACCTAGTTTTTTGGTATATCCAGATTTCATGTATATCGTTTTCTATATCGTAACATATATTAGTTTGTTTTGTTTTTGTTTTTTATAATTATTTAAATGTTTTGGGTTGTTTTTCTTACTTTTTATCTTCTTTAGCTGTGTTTATAAGAGCAAGGCAAATGTCCTTGTATGTGTAAAACGACTTGGCGATAACCCTGTTTCTGAGTCTGATTAAACGGAGGCCAGTCACCATCCCACACACTGGCACTGACTCTTGATCATTGAGTAACCAAGTCTCCTCGCCAGCCTCGGAGGGGTCGCTTTGAATAGAGTGGTCATGTTCAGAAGAGAGGCCCACGCTCACTAAAAGTTCAAACATAGATTAGGCACGCTCGTCCCTTGGTGTCGTGTTCAATGGCAAACCTCCCCCTCAGGGAATTGATCCCCGGCACTACCCACAGTATTGATTTAGTTCTATATAGATTATCAGCCTCAATCGTGCGATCACACCGCATGTCCGGCATTGTAGAGATATAAAAAGGATTTTAACAGGTATTGTTTTCCAAGTCACTCAGGTTATTCGAGATCTATTGCTATTAAGGGGATTAATGTGATTGCTTACTGTATGACCGGTGAAATTCACTCCTGAGCGAAACACAGGGTCCATTTCCACAACTCGTCTAGTCACCTCAGAATCTCTATGTCTGGCATTTTCCATCGCTGTGGTAACTATTTTATATTAATTACACTTTACACACATGTTTCAATCCTCAGTAATATGCAAAAACCATAACTGGATTGACATAGCCAAGTTTATTTAACTATTTTATCAGTTCAAATGTGCTAATCCTTGTTAAAGTGAACATGGTGAAAAGTGTCCTTTTACTTCCGACAGAGAATAAACCATCTACACAGGATTCAAGCATAGTGATTGTTTGGGTGTCAAAGGAATAGTTTAACACATGCAGAGTATGTCCAAAATGAATACCAATTACCCTAAATGAACAGAAATCCTTTAAGGCTATTTGTCAGTCAAAGAGTTACATTAATTTAGCTGCTTTAGAGCTCAGTTTATCAGTTGGATACCAACACTTCCCCACCATCTGGCAGACAAAGTATTGGCCCTAGGTGGCTAAAATTAGGTATAAACTGTTGGTCAAGTGTTTTAGAGTTTGTTTGTGTTGAAAGCATGAATGTATTGCAGCTGCTGCAAACTTGTGCTTGTTTCTGTTAAATGTGTGATACAATTTGTGACTGAACGAATGAGGAAAAAGGATGCCGTGTATTCTTTTTTAATATACTGTTTACAGCTTTGGATTTGTGGGACTTCCCAATAAGATTTTGCAAATACAGCACCCTTGATGGGTACATTTGTGCTTAATCTTCTTCACTAATGACCAACATACTTACTTTGTAGAACGCAATAGCTATCCTGCCCCTTACAGTACACCTGGTCCTAATATATACACACACACACACACACACACACACACACACACACACACACACACACACACACACACACACACACACACACACACACACACACACACACACACACACACACACACACACACACACACACACACGCACGCACACACACGCCTCTCTCTCTTTTTTCCCCATCTTCCACCTAAGGAAACAAGCTGCTGTTATTCCACCAGCGAACAGTAAACTTGTAATAAAACCGTTGCATGGCCCCTATGTGCAGTATGGGTAATGCTCCATATACTTTAATGGTAAACTGGACCAGGTCATATATTACTCTTCTTATGTGAGATTCTAAAAGCTAAGGTAGGGGAGTGAGGTTTGTGGTGCTGCTAGTGAGTTTGATGTGCTGTATGTATGTTAATGAGTAACATCTCCAGTAAGAGACAGAAGAGGAAGGAAGTTTTTGGTCTGTAGTCTTCATATACAGTGGGGCAAAAAAGTATTTAGTCAGCCACCAATTGTGCAAGTTCTCCCACTTAAAAAGATGAGAGAGGCCTGTAATTTCCATCCTACTGTAGATATACCTCAACTATGAGAGACAAAATGAGAAAAAAAAATCTTTAGATTTTTAAAGAATTTATTTGCAAATTATGGTGGAAAATAAGTATTTGGTCACCTACAAACAAACAAGATGTCTGGCTCTCACAGACCTGTAACTTCTTCTTTAAGAGCCTCCTCTGTCCTCCACTTGTTAACTGTATTAATGTCACCTGTTTGAACTCGTTATCAGTATAAAAGACACCTGTCCACAACCTCAAACAGTCACACTCCAAACTCCACTATGGCCAAGACCAAAGAGCTGTCAAAGGACACCAGAAACAAAATTGTAGACCTGCACCAGGCTGGGAAGACTGAATCTGCTATAGGTAAGCAGCTTGGTGTGAAGAAATCAACTGTGGGAGCAATTATTAGAAAATGGAAGACCACTGATAATCTCCCTCGATCTGGGGCTCCACGCAAGATCTCACCCCGTGGGGTCAAAATGATCACAAGAACGGTGAGCAAAAATCCCAGAACCACACGGGGGGACCTATTCAATGACCTGTAGAGAGCTGGGACCAAAGTAACAAAGGTTACCATCAGTAACACACTACGCCGCCAGGGACTCAAATCCTGCAGTGCCAGACGTGTCCCCCTGCTTAAGCCACTACATGTCCAGGCCCGTCTGAAGTTTGCTAGAGAGCATTTAGATGATCCAGAAGAGGATTGGGAGAATGTCATATGGTCAGATGAAACCAAAATAGAACCTTTTGGTAAAAACCGAACTAGACGTGTTTGGAGGAGAAAGAATGCTGAGTAGCATCCAAAGAACACCATACCTACTGTGAAACATAGGGGTGGAACCATCATGCTTTGGGTAGTGCTGTGTACCTGGACTCACATTCAGGTTCAGGTCCGGACTCAAGTCCAGAGGTTCAGGTTCAGGTCCGGACTTATAAGTCCGGACTTGTGTCAAGTTGTGTGAGTAACTAAAGTGAACTTATTGTGAGCTAATTATCAATTGAAAATAAACTCATAATCAACTCAAATTCAAACTCGTCAGGTTTATTGTGCCCCCTTCCAACTTGTGTCTACACCATGTCTTTTCTAGAACTCTACATGTGTTACTAACTACACAACACAACTACATACATAGTGATGTACATACAAGACTCAATATGCAAGAGTACAAGTCTATGTGTTCTTGTTCAAGAACAACAGCATATTGACATTGTTTGGGTGAAGTGTTGCTCTTTCGGCAGACACTATATCACCATACATACAAAGGAGTTAGCTTAGCTACACTACCATATATGGCAACCAGTATCCCATGCTTGTCAGTAAGCTACACTACCAAATATGGCAACCAGCATCCCACGCTGTCAGTGTCCACTATGTCTAAGCCAGCTTCCCTTGACGTCACACAGATCTCGCGAGCAGTTGCGATATTTTTGCGAGACTTCGTGAGTTCAGTAATGGCCGCCATATCAGAAGCCAAAACAATATTTTTCGTCGTTTCTCAGCGCAAATTTCTCGATCTATGGAAGGTTTTAGATGGTTTAGAACAAAAAGGAGAATATACGTAAGTACCGGTTCCCGACGTTCCGGTTTTAACCGGACTTGAACCGAAACTTTTTACAAGTCCAGTACCGGTTCGGCGTACCGGTACGCAGAACTAGCTTTGGGGCTGTTTTTCTCTAAAGGGACCAGGACGACTGATCCGTGTAAAGGAAAGAATGAACGGGGCCATGTATCGTGACATTTTGAGCGACAACCTCCTTCCATCAGCAAGGGCATTGAAGATGAAACGTGGCTGGGTCTTTCAGCATGACAATGATCCCAAACACACCGCCCGGGCAACGAAGGAGTGGCTTCGTAAGAAGCATTTCAAGGTCCTGGAGTGGTCTAGCCAGTCTCCAGATCTCAACCCCATTGAAAATCTTTGGAGGGAGTTGAAAGTCCGTGTTGCCCAGCGACAGCCCCAAAACATCACTGCTCTAGAGGAGATCTGCATGGAGGAATGGACCAAAATACCAGCAACAGTGTGTGAAAACCTTGTGAAGACTTACAGAAAACGTTTGACCTCTGTCATTGCCAACAAAGGCTATATAACAAAATATTGAGATGAACTTTTGTTATTGAACAAATACTTATTTTCCACCATAATTTGCAAATAAACTCTTTAAAAATCAGACAATGTGATTTTCTGGATTGTTTTTTCTCATTTTGTCTCTCATAGTTGAGGTATACCTAGGATGAAAATTACAGGTCTCATCTTTTTAAGTGGGAGAACTTACACAATTGGTGGCTGACTAAATACTTTTTTGCCCCACTGTATATACACTCAAAGATTGTTTCCTCTTTCTTTTCAATAAAGTACTGCAATTATGCTATACAAGAGGCTAAATGTGAGCTTAACTAAGGTCCCAGCACTGCATATGTGATGATACTTTACATGTATCCTTGTCAGTTTACGTTTATCTGACTGTAACACTGCACCACATGCATGCTGTGAAGCTAACCATCTCCTACACATTTCATAACGACAGAAGAGGATAGGTCTTTCACCACCGCAACCGCTAAACACTCCTCTGAATTAGATCCAAATGTGGTAATAGACAACATGTATTTGGGCGTGCGGATGTAACTCCCGCCACACGATACTGACGATCAGTGCGAAGCTGCGGTTGAAACAGATGTCTAAACACACAACAGCGTTGACAGGCCCAATGTTTACAGCTGCCTGAGGGAAGGATGCTGCTTTGAGCTGTGAATCAAATATGAATATATGAACAAAAACAACAATGCACATTCAATATAATATCAGTCATTGACACATTGTATTAACACTGATAGGGTACACACTTTTTGTGTTATATTTGACTATATATATGTTTTTTTCTTTTTAATTGTGTCGAACTGTGTTGGCTACCATGAGGAAAGAAATAGCATGCGTAAAACTGCTGAAGTGGGAACGATCCAAGGACATTTTGTAGTCTTTGTGATGCAGGAATGCTCTGTTGTTGTCGGGAAAGAATCATGGCCATTTTTCTTTTGTCTTGCTTGAGTTTTGAGCTTTCAGCCCTGTCTGTCCATCCCTGGAGCTCCTGCACTGTTATAACATTCATGCACACTGTACACTAGCAAACAAACGTACAGAGACATCCATATTTATTATTCTCCAGTTCCTCAGTCCTTCTTCTTTGGAAATAATACAACACAGGTTTTGTTCCAAAGTGTTATTGAGAAATGCATGTTGTGTTTGTTTGTTGGTCATCGTTTAATCTTACCCAATCTCCCACATGAATCAGTGAGGAGGTTAGAGTGACGTATTCAGCGCTTCTTTCTTTCCTTCATTTGTAAATAAAACTGAATGATTCAATCTGATTTAGAATTTGAAAGAGGCATACGTGTTCCACATAGATGATGTCCATGGCAATAGACAGGCTTTTTCCCCCAAAGCAAACATGATATGTTCCCAATTCCCCTTGTGCCATATAAACATAACCTTGTTTTATTTAGTGACTTTGTCAAATGAAAAACAGAGTAATCACAAATGTTTACAATATGTACCTCTGCTAATCTTTTGGAATACAGATTATGTTCTCATATGAGTTCTGTAATCGTCAGTGGAATATGCATTGAAAGAAACCTTCACCAAATGCGCTCCAAAAGGATTTTCACGTATTTTTTCAATCAGTCCGACTCCAGATCATGTTTAAGGAAACAAGAAGGATCAATTATAACAGCTTTAAATCTTGTCGAGGCTGTGGCTAGACAGGAAATTGATGTGGAGAGAAATGGCTCGGTGGCAAACCTTAACTGTTCACTCAATTTATGTTTGGTATAGATAGGTGCAGTCAGCAACAATTGGCCTCCACTCGAGCAGTTTCAGGTTTTTGCCAGATTTTGCTCCCCTCAGGTGTGGCCTGTTCGCACCTCGTTGTCTCCAGCCACCTCCACTTGCTGATAATCAAAGAGCAGGTCTCTCCTTTTTTACACTTCTTCCCTTTTTCTCCCACTACAACTCTGGCCAGGAAGGAGCTTTCACAACTCAACTTGTGTGGCCACCCAAAAAGTGAGGCTGTGTCCAAAGTTGTGCAGAAACTCTGTACAGCAAGTCCTTGGGTTTCCACAAGCTGGAGGAAATGAGAAGGGGAAGAGGAAGAGAGAAAGAGAGCGTGTGTAAAATGCAGAGAAACACAGACTGGAGTGAGGGAGAGCTGTGTGGAAGCACACCAGCAGAGAGAGAAACCTGATTTATTATTGCCAAAAATCAACTGCAGATGTCAGCTCACAGATTCTCCCTCTGCCGCCAATTATAGACACTCACGCAAAGATCCACTCGGGCCCCAGAGTTTTCCTCCTCACACACACACACACACACACACACACACACACACACACACACACACACACACACACACACACACACACACACACACACACACACACACACACACACACACACACACACACACACATTCATAGATTTAGTACGTACAGTACCTGTGCAGACAGTCACTCACATAAGAACTCAGACACACCTCCATACATCTTTATATTTGATATAAATCTAATCCATTGTCGACGATAAAACAAAGGCCTTGTATCATTTCCCACTGATCTCCCCAAATTAAATCCAATGCGGATAATGAAGATGACCATGAGAAGCATTAGTGGTGTGATGTCAGCAATAATTCTCCTCTGAAAGATCTCTTCCCTCGAGCGTTTTTCCTGCCGCATGTTGTTCCAATACGTCTGTCATTATGGGCTATTTGAAGTCGTTACTGTAATCACCAAACCGTCCTCTGGATTTAGCATAATCTCTTTTATATATTTCTGGATTTCGTTGTTTAGAGGAAGGAAGATGTAAACTTGATAATGGCTCTCATAAATGAGTAAACGACTGAAATGCGATTTCATCCAGCTTTGTTAGGTGGGCACATAATCATAGGCAGAGAAAGTTCTCCTGAGTTTAAGTTCTGATTGTTCAGATACTGGAACATCGAAACCCAACTCAAGCCTTGTGGACTTCAGGATGACCGAGAACAATTGGTCTTCAGTTGTGCCAGAGCATCCACATTAAGACTAGCATCTATTTTGTGGGATCCTCTGTTAACTGTTAACCTCTGTTTGTCCGGCAGTGGCTCAGTCAGTTGGGGCTTGGACTGGGAGCTGTAGGGTCGCCGGTTCAAGTCCCCGACCAGACCTAAAATGTGGAGTGTGGACTGCTGCTTGGAGAGGTCGCAGTTCACCTCCTGCCTGCATCCTGCCCTACCGTGGTGCCCTTGAGCAAGGCACCGGACACCCCCCTTCCCCCCTCACTCCCATTGCTCCCCGGGCGCTGTACACTAGCTGCCCATTGCTCCTAGTACTAGGATGGGTTAAATGCAGAGGCCAAATTTCGCTCTGTGTGCTTTGCATGTGTGACCATTAAAAGAGGGTTTAATCCCTCCAATTCTAACATAAACCTTTGATAGTTAAATAAATCCTTGATAATCGTGTCAGAGTTAAGCATCACACTATCTCTCTCTGACTATAAATTGTATAAGAAAGCATTGAACGTGTCAGTCGGACATTAATCATGCTAATTGATTCATCAATAGTTGCACACGTAGTTTAAACATTGCTTACATTGTTAACAGCAAAGCACAAATCAAGCACTGGACAGGAAATGTACTGATGTTAATTTAAGTGAACAGTCACAAGTATACAAAAATAAAATCTTTATTAATCTTTGTAGGGAAATTTTCCTGTAAGAACAGCAACAGCAAATATAGTGAATCACAACAGGATAGTCGAGCAGTAATTTAGCCTTATATAAATATACCTGTGCTATATAATAATGATTGAACTGACGAATACTGGTCGACTCCAATTAACTAAAATCTTTGCTCCAGGGCAGCCCTAACAATTATGAATATACATAACTATATATACAAGTATTTGTGCAGGTGTTAGTCTAAAGTAGGTGAATACAGTACAATGTCTTGCATACAGTGCAGGTAGTTTTAACATGGACATGTCAGACTCATGACTGGGCATGATAATCCCTGAGCCAGGTTGGGGTCACTTTAGAGTCTACAAGCTAAGTCAGAGTAGTCATGCCTGGGGTCTGAGTCAGGATGGAAAACAAAAGAGCAAATGTATACATCATGCTCTGCCTGTTTGTGTTGTTGGTGTTGCATTGCTGCAGCGCTACGTAGCACTACACTCGCAAGCTCTGACATCTGACATCAGACATGTAAGACACAGTGTGAACAAAGACTCCTCAAATATCTGGGCTTCTAAGATAACATATGAATACATCACAACATTAAGCTTTTCAAAATAAATGTAACAAATGGCGCAATGAACATTGTTGGAATATATGCAAAAGTGGAAACAATGACTTCACTGTCCTGTAGCCAAAGTGCTGAGCAACACCAAGAGGAGGAGGTTTAACATAAAAACAAATAGTCAATGTGTGGCTCCTTTTATACACTACGTTATACTATCTTTAACAATTAATAATCATCCAGTATTTGGACTAGCAGAATTTGATGTGCAAAGCATTTGATAACAAATAATTAGAAAGCAAAATGAAATGTACTGTAAAAAATGGTGTTGTTTACAGAAATCTACAATGAGTCAGCTTACTCCTGAATATTTGTAAATTATATAGTTTAAGTTTCCCATAGCCAAATGTCAGATCTTCCTATATAGATGAAATTGATACGCAGAGTGAAGCAGGTAGGACCCAAACGCAGATAACACTTGATAATACCTTTATTTCAAGGACTTAATTATACTTGGACAAACAAAACACTCTACGGTGAACTAGGTCACAAACAAAAGAAGCACCAACACTGAACACAGGAAGAGACAAGACTAAATACAGGGAGGGGTAATCACAAGACGAGAAACAGCCGGGCAGGGGAGGAGAAACACAAGGGCCACAGGTGAACACAATCAAACAACTAGACACACCAGGGAAACTAACGACAGGAAAAGGACCAGACAATTACCCAGGAGGAAAACATGACAGGGAGAACAGCAAAACACCCAAACCTAGACATAGAAATGTGACATGACATGAGAATCGTGACAGAAATATAATGTATCTTCTCACTCAACTTCATGCCATGTAGTCTGCATAGGTGTGCAAATTTAGGGGAACATAGATTGTTTTTCCAAAATACAGTTGGGTTCGATTTCCAAATATAAGTCTCCTCCGTGCAGAACAACAGTCATGGACTTTATTTTAGCTCTCCCAAAGTTTCAGTTTGAATCAATCAATCAATCAATGTTTATTTATATAGCCCAATATCACAAATGTTACATTTGTCTCAGTGGACTTCACAGTTTGTACAGAATATCAGTATGACAATACGACACCCTCTGTCCTTAGACCCTCACATCGTACAAGGAAAAACTTCCGGAAAAAACCCACAGTTTAAAGGGAAAAATTGAAGAAACCTCAGGAAGAGCAACAGAGGAGGGATCCCTCTCCCAAGACGGACAGACGTGCAATAGATGCCGTGTGTAAAAAAAATCAAACTTTTAAAAAGTGTGCTTTATTAGATCCAGACATCTCCATCACACAGCTTCTCATTTCAGGACAATTACCCAAACAGCGTATTTTCCCCTTTAGAATAATTCCCAACTCAAGCAGATACTGTAGTTTCTTTTGTTTGTCAAACATCTCCCCATCCATAATCTATCCATCATGTGTCCTTCAATTTGTTATTAGGATTACAATAAAATGCATTTTGTAGTTTATGTATTGTTACATGTAAACACATT
This sequence comes from Notothenia rossii, assembly GCF_949606895.1. Lineage (NCBI taxonomy): Eukaryota > Metazoa > Chordata > Actinopteri > Perciformes > Nototheniidae > Notothenia > Notothenia rossii. Next base: position 24,770,820 of record NC_136902.1, read on the forward strand.
TAGGTTGTTCACAGCTAAAATAGACCCATTTCTTATGGTTTTTGGTCGTACGTCCAGGATTTGGAAAGATAAATGATCTCACCTATAATAAGTTAAAGATGTAGTTGTTTTCTATACACAATCATTATGCTGTCAACTCACATGATTCAGGACTGCTTGTCATGCCTTCTACTTTAAAGAAATCATCTGGAGTCAGTACCACCAGTTTACTGTCCGTCTCATTGACTGTCCAGTTTCTTTAGGTCCAGACATAAAACGCATACATTAAAAATATTATCTACTACCCCTTTGTCCTCTATCTCTTTTCCTCCTGTTAATTTCCCGTTATAGTATGCCTTTCTGTCCATTGTTTGGTTTATCTCTAAACATGTGCCATCACACAATTAGTGCTATGCAGGAATACGCCGTCGCCTATTGATAAAAGCAAGTCAGAAGCATATTTTGTTCCAGTTCCTGTCGTTTTTTTGCTCTGTAAAACCTTTAGGACAGTTATAAATATATTAAAAACACAGTTAATAGTGTATTTTACATTATTTCACTTTGTTGGCCTGAAGACAGCAAAACTCAACAAAAAATAGACATTTTTTAAATAAGATGAGTACACCGAACAGTTTATTACAAGCTAGGTTAATTTGAACAAGATGTTGTTTTTTCTTGCCTTGTTTAATTTCAGTGAAGTAAAAAGGAATAGAGCTTAATGAAACAGCTGGAATATAACATAAACCTATTTTCTTAAAAAAACATAATTATTTCAACAATGTTATTAGCTTCATCTAGATTTAGTAAAAAAAAACAATCCTAACATTCGGTGCTATGCTAACATAATGTATCCAACATGTGATGTGATGTATTAACATGATTAATGAGCCATGGATTACTGCTAAAGGTGACTGACCCGATGACAAATGCTACGTTCAGTGCTATGATAAATGTGGCGTGGTGATGACACAGTATTAGCACAGCCAAGCTAATCAGAGGTTAATACGTTGGTATACACTAACTTAACGATCTGTGGGCTAAACAACAATAAAGCACAGGCTAATTAGTGTGTTTATGAGAGCACTTTGATTTTGATAGACGACCACGTAGCACTCAGCGCCGCTAGCTAGCTCGGCTAGCCTAATGTAAACAGCTCAGTGTCCAGCGCTCAGTGACACACCAAGTTGTAAAAACATTTACGGGATTAAGCGGATGGTGGGGGGTCAATAATGAATTGTGTGTGTGCGCGTGCGCCTGAGAGTCTTTGATAGGGGTCAGCTGATATACAACCAAGGCAGTTTTTCCTGCTGAGTGGAGTGTTTTGTAAATAATGTTTAGTCTTTTGTCCTCATTTGCTTTCCTTGTTGGAGGAAACTATTTCATGAATAAATGCCAGCACTGTTTCTCAGTCACTCCTCCAGGGCGCCAGACTTATACTGTACACACACACACACACACACACACACACACACACACACACACACACACACACACACACACACACACACACACACACACACACACACACACGCGCACACGTACACACACGCACGCACACACACACACACACACACACACACACACACACACACACACACACACACACACTCCTCAGTAATGTTCCAAATGAGATGTCATTGCAAAGGTCCATGTGGCTCATGTTAGAAGAGGAGTCAAAGACCAAAATAAATGGAGAGATGATGATTATTTGATGACCATCGCTCCTCTTTTAGTGTCTGACATCACTGCCTTGTCTCGTCCATCAGCATACACTCTCCCTGAGACACTCCAGTCCAGTTGAAGAATTGACGCTCCGCAACCCTTTGAGATCACGTCAGTTTTTTAACCTGACCTAAGAGCATTGCCATGTTAGAAATAATGTTTCCCTTTTTTGATAATGTGATGCCCAAGAAAGACCACTTGTTTATCTTAGAATACTGTATCTGTATATGGAAACATGATTCTGGGCAGGCCTTTTATGAGCGATATGATATCTAGGAAAAATCCCTAATAGGGACATAGAAGTGCATTGGCATACACTTTTTATTAATATTTTTATTTGCTACTTCTAAACCCACTGAGGGAGAAAAAAGGTTTATATATATATATATAGTTTTTAATTGGTATTCATTTACCTTTTGATAATCAGACTAAAACCATAACAAAGCTTTATGCCACTAAATTCCACCTTTTATTAATGTTTCATGAGCATTATCACCCATCATTTATCATTTGTCTTTTAAATATTTGTCTTTTTTTTCTTCAAATTATGATAAAAGGGTAAAACTACGTAAATGTGCTTTAACATTATCACAGTGTTTTTGTTGTTGTTGCGGTGCAGAAGTGCTAATGTTTAAAAACGTGTGGCAACTAATGGCTTTGTAAATTGGTGTTATTTATCCATAATTAAAAGACTAGCACATTTTTCCCTATATGTTTTTAGATAAGCTGACAATACAAACCTCATCCTACCTCCTCTCCAATGGCTGATTCATTGTGTTTGATAATAACGATTAATAAAACATCCCCATGTGTTTTTTAAAAACCTTTTATTAAGCATGGGTGCTATCGCTTTGCACACATTTAACCAATGATTAGTCACAAATGAGTGAACATGAATGTTCTGCACAGTATTTCAGCTCAGACCCCCCTAATTAGTTTAACATTAGCAACCACAATCAAACATATGCTGCTCTGTAGTACGGGAAGTCGTAAACCTCAGTATTTACTTTGTGCACCCCTGTTTGCACCATTAAAACAGCTAATAGGTAATAATGCCTTTCCCCCAATTGATAACAAGTGTATTTAGTGCTTTGAGACTGTGTGTGGGTAGAGATTGTTTTTAACGTTTAGGAACTGAACTAATGTCGCTATTAGGGTTAATTTTAGGGTTCAAGTACCAACCTTGTTCTTTTTGGACAGAAGTGGCCTGAATACTTATGGCTGTGGTGCTAATATTGGAAATAAAGGCTGACAGAGGAACTTTAATGATCAAGTTAATAACTTCCGCTCACCTCTGCGTGATATGACATTTTCACCGTGATCAGCAAATCTATCATTTCTGAGAATACCTCCTAGCCTCGTCCAAACTTACACCCTGACACCTACTGAAATCTCATCCAGGATCACCAGCTAATAGTTCAAGAGTGACTTACCCCCTTGGCTGTTTTATGACTGGCATTGTTTATGAGACCACAGTGGGCCTTTCAGCCCTGAGAGGTCAGACGGCTCGACAGCAGCGGTCAGAATGAATGGCTCATTTCCTAGCCGTGGCGCGATGGAGAGGATACAGTTCCTCTAGCCTTTCCTCCCGGCTGTCGGTGACGAGACACCCAGACGGAGAAAATCTTAACGAGTGTGTCAAACCACTGTCTGCTAGCTCTGCTTCATGTACCCAACACCACATGGCTCATTATTACGCTGCGACAAATCTCCACAGAAGACGCAGTCGCACATCACTCAAAGGGGATCTGTTCCAGCGTAACTGGATAAAAGGTAGCTAGTATTTAGCCAGCCCCGGAAGATGTGGTTGATTTCATTTTATATGAAGTGAAACAATGAGTCAGGACGGGCTACTGCTGGGCTCTCAATGTAAAAGGCAGCCGTCCCATCTGGAGGTGACTGAGTGGGATTTGTATCAGCTGGCACTGGATATCCTCGATGTCGTCTTTTATATGTTCATAAGGGGAAAGAGACGGAGGGGGAGGAGTGCAAACGGAGGCTGGGGGCTGTGTCTAAAAAATATAAAATGTTCTTCTGCGTTTTATGGGAGAGCAAACGTCATAGGACGGCCCACTTGCACATCAGGCCCCACGGCTGTAGGATATCTCTGGTTTCCATCACGAGGGAGGGCGCGTGCATGAACATTCAGGAGCATGTATAAAAAGATAATTGTACACAACTGGCAACACAACTTTGCAAACACACACACACAAACCGACACACACATACTTGTGTTCGAGGCTAATACTGTACATATAAGCAAGTATAAGTGAAAACCAGAGGTGGGAGAAGTACTCAGATCTTGTACATGAGTTAAAGTAAAGTACCAGAGTGTAGGAATACTCTGTTACAAGTAAAAGTCCTACATTCAAAAATATTACTCAAGTATAAACACCAAAGGTACTCATTATGCAAATTGTCCCATTTCAGAATAATATATATGATATGTTTTGATTATAATTATTGATGCATTAATGTGTTTATCAAAGGTGTTGAAGGTGCAGCTAGTTTTAATTACTTGTTATACTATAGGCTAGCTCATTAATTTTACTCCAGGTTTCAGGTTCCAAATCTGCAAAGTAACTAAATATATTAAATGCATTTAGTGGAGTGAGAGTACATTATTTACCTCTGATTTAGTGGGGTAGAAGTACAAAGTAGCAAAAATTATAAATACTCATGGAAAGTACAAGTATCTTAACATTTTAAGTACAGTACTTGAGTATATCGACTTAGTTACTTTACACCACTGTTGAAAACACAACCTCATACTCTCACTTCCACTTCTTGTATCAACCTTATACCGAACACACAAACCTTTCCCTCTCTGCTTCTCTTCGCGCACGCACGCACGCACGCACGCACGCACGCACGCACGCACGCATGCATGCACACACACACACACACACACACACACACGCACATGTACACATACACACACACTGCAGTCAGGATCTGGCAGCAATCAAATAGCTGCACTACAATGCCCTTCTCAATCCTGTTTTCCTGTGCGTCTGCACCCATGTAGCAGCGGTTCTTCCCCAGTGCTCCTATAAAACCTCACTAATGATCCCCCTCACCCCCCTCACCCACACCCTGGCTCTGGCACCCGGCATGTAGATGCACAAACCGAGGGGCACTTTACGAGCTAAGCGGCCGTCCTTACCCGTGATGTCATCCGCTGCTCTCACTTAATCCCACCAATCCCCCGAGAGCCGCCAGGCAGACACACCCGGAGAATACAGCGGCTTGTTCTACCTCCTTTCTTCGCCGCTCTCCCATCTATTTGTTTGTTTGTTTATTTGTCAGGCTGCAAAAAGTGCTGCCGTGCACCATGAACACTCTCCAAGCTTGTGGGTGGATATTTTTATAAAGGGCTTTCCCCTAAAATATACTGCTTGTCCAATTACTGACACATTAACTGCTTCTCATCTGACGCACCAAGCGGCCAGAACACACTAACTCACTGTTTTCAGAATGACTCTATTCAGGCAGCATAGAGGGATTATAGGTTGCTTTCTGCCCTCTACATGGCTGCCTCCATCTAAATAGGAAGTACTCTGACATACACTAACACTCTGTAAATCCATCACTTCATGTTTTCAAATGGAAACAAATACATGATCTTCTATTTTCCAATCATCCACAACACTTGTATTGAAACAAAATACACGTAAATGGAATCTGTGCAGAAAAGTAATGAACTTCAAACTTCTTAAGCAACACAGTAATGTTATCTTGTCTGCAACTTTAAAATACATTTTACATTGAACACTTTTTCCTGCTTTCAATATAATCTATCAAGGTAGTCTGAAGCAAAAGTGAAATAAGCTTTTTTAATACGTTACATATACATGGTGCCAGAATTTAACAAGCAAAAGAAAATGATTATTTTATTTTTTTGGAAATGATGAAAGCAAGGGGATTGTTGTTTTAGTCCCAGACTTGTAATTGTGTAAATATTTGCTCCAGATTCAGCAGCACAGGTCACAGTGTGATGTACGACCGCTGTCACCTAATCAGCTCTGGGAAATGAGCACACATGCACAGGAACGCAATCACACACACAAACTAGTTGTTGTAGAGTTTTTAAATAAATAAGAACATCCTTGAAGCTGAAAGTTGTTGTCAGTAAACAGAGACGGAAAAATGCAACCTTTCTAGATTGTAGCAATTCAGTAACAACAAAGAAGAAGTGTTCAGTATGTGCGAGAATAGTTTAATAAATGCTAAACTTAGCCTACCTTTATTTTTCGTACACACATTATGTTTCTTTATTTAACAAGCTTAACACCATCCTACTATACACACACAGACTCGCACACACCGTACAAAACCCAACATAGGTAGCTAATTATGGGGGAAATGACCCTTTACTTATATGAAAGGTATCCAGACAAGCTCATACAACACCTACTCAATTAGCTGCCATTTGTCCCCTTGAAATGAATGGCTGGCCCTCTCCTCAGTCACCCCCAACATGAACACTTCACTCTTTGATCTGCTGAGAGTTAGATCTGATCTACAAGGGAAGAACTGAAACGCTTAACAGGCAGATGCTGCAGTGGGAGAAGATTTTAAATAATTTGTTTTAGTTGCCTTAGTTATACAAGATATACTTTGTTGTATTACTTAATGACTATAGTTGCTTGGCAGATTGTTCATGGATTAATTTACTGAAATAGTGATAGTGGAAAATGCTCCACATCCAGATCATAATGAACACATGATTATATTACCTATACCATTGATTCAGTCTTTAGATTGTTCTTTATTACATTTATCCGACACCTTTTTTCCAAAGCGATTTGAAGTGCATTCAACAAACGGGGTTACAAAGACTGCAATTTCATTAGTCTAAAATAAGCCAAACACATTTTTTTTGCTAGTTCATTTGTTTAGAATAAATCATTATGTAATAATGCATCAATATTAAAATCTGTATTTGAGTTAAGGTTAATAAAGTGGATTCAAAAAGGCCGAGCTCAAAAATGAAAGAAAATTACAGAATTGCTTATTTTTTTAGGTCGAGATATTCTGAAATCTCACTGCTATTTAGGCAGAATGTATTCCCTAATTTGGACTGTAGGACAACTAGCAGTCCAGATGTTTCCTAATACACATGTATGCAATTCACTTAAGGTAAGTCTTTGGACTTCAGAGTCAATACTGAATCTAATTGGTCGATGATGGAGGGATTCATTTACCCTAGTTAGCATGTAATGTGAAGTAATACCTGCTTTAATGGAAGGCATTTTATTTGGTTAATAGGCCGTGCTTTGAGGTGAATATATAGAACCCCTGCTACCTGTCACACGTTTACATATTAGCAAAAACTATAGAGTATGTAGAAAGGATGGTTCATTGCAGACGTCTCCACGGTTCCTTCCTTTGTGAAATGTCTTTCTGGAGTCAGAGAGTGTTCTGGGCCGGAGAGGACAGGTGACCGGCCCTCACCTCCTTTCCTCCTCCCTCTGTAGAGAAAACAAGTCATAAACCAAAAAAAAAAAAACGTTCTCAGCTAAAGAATCCACCGGGTGAATGGAGCGGGAGAGTCCATTAAAAAGAATGACGGCCACGAAAAAAAAAGAAAGGAAAAAATCCCCACGGCAGCGCACAATGCCATAGCTGGGGTTAAGTGCTAGGATTTCAGTCGATGGGGGATTTGGGGGTCTCTGCGTTTTTAAGCCTCTGTCCCCAAACCTCACCTTCGTCCCACCTCCCTCCCCAACACACTCTCTATTTCTTTCACTCTCACACACACATGTACGTCTCTCCCAGATCTACCATCTCGCCCCCTCCTCCCAGTCATCTGCCATAATCAGAACGATGATATACGGGCCCCATTAAAAGAGAGGGGCTGCTGACATGCGGGACAATAGCCCCTCACAGCGTGTCCAGGAAGCCTGCCCATCCAGGTGCACTCTCCCTTACTGCCAGAGGCCTGCCGCTCTCCCTGCCTCTCTTTCTCCCCTCTTTTTTTACTCCCCCTCTTTTCAAACGCAGTGTGAGCCCATTGAGAGGGAAGGTAGAAACGGGAGAAGAGCAAATGGGGAGTTGTGTGGGGGTGAGGAGGGATTTGCAGGACTGGGATTCGGAGGGGTGAGGAGAGTGAGGTAGAGCTCAGGTGTGTTGAAAAGACAGGACATTTGAGCAGTCAGCGATGGGGGGAGAGGGGGGAGTCAGTGAGCTTGAAACAATGGTGATAATAAAAGTCTCCCCTTTCACCCCGTGTGCCTCTCCTCTCTCTTTTGGCTCACCTTCTCTACCTACCTGACCTACCGCAGCGCATCACGGAGCACAGAGGAAGGCTGAGGCGAGGGGGTGGGGGGGGAGAAGAAGAAGGAGCGACTGATGGGACGGGATTGGTGGCAACGGGGGAGGAGAGCAGCGCTGGTTACCCATCAGCACATCCTCACTGACAGCCGTTGTCCTGTCTGACAGCAGGTAATTTAGACCAGAGGGAGGCCTACACACACACACACACACACACACACACACACACACACACACACACACACACACACACACACACACACACACACACACACACACACACACACACACACACACACACACACACACACACACACACACACATACACGTACACACATATGAGTGTCTAGGCTTGGGCCCTATTGTTTATTGTATGTTTTTAAGTTCAACCATCAGTACTCATATTAATGGTGACCCTTTTTGTAATTTTTGTTATCTGTTACTATAAGAATGAAAGATATTTTTTCACTTTTATTGTTTGTTTCACATTGTTTCATTTTTACAAAAAGAATGCACCATCAGAATACTAGCTAAGGATAGTTTCTGACTAATTATTCCATTGTCCAAGTGATTGTAAAAAGAGATTGTCCTACAATTTGATTTAAAATAATAACAATACACAGGATGAAACTGAGGGGATCACTGAGGTACTGTTAACAGTTGCAGTTATTTAAGAGTGTGTTTTTTGCATTGTTATTTTGTACATAGTGGATATACAAAAGTATGTTCAAATGTTAGGTACATTCTTTTTCAAACCACATTTATATTCGTATACTCCAATTAGTTTTGGCATCTAACTTCACATTTAGTCAGTTTTGTTAAATTCACTTTCAAATGTAGCTGAAGGATTTTTTTTGGCTTTTTGACATGTTTTGACCTTTAACAAATCAATTTTGTGAAATAAAATGTCACAACACAGTAACCCCTGTGTACTGTAAATCCAGTCTTTAGTGAACCACGGAGGCGTAGGGCCCGTCTCCTCTGGAGCTGGGGAAACTGTCACCAATACAGAGGGTCTGCCACCAGACCCCCACGAGCCTCCAAGCTCCACTGCACAAATCCCCCTCTGCGCCATCCTGTCCGACTGTCTGCCCTCAGCTCTCTGTGTGGTCCTCCTCGGAGAGAGGAAACGCTAAAGACAGTTAACATCTCTGTCTGGGATGCTCTGCCTTCATCTGGCGGTCACCTATCCTGTATCCATGGAGACTCAGAGGCACAATTTAGATAAGAAACTACCTTTCTTCTTGGCAGGATCTTTCTTCTTCTATGAAAAGAGAAATGAAGATGTAACACTCATCTGACTTACAAACTTCTACAGATCTGAGGTCAGCATTGATTCCCTTGATATATTTCAGTGTATAAAGCTGTTTTCCAGCACATCCCTTTCACGTAAAATGTATTGTAATGTAGTTTGTCTCTTTTTGTCTTTAGCCAAGCTGCAACGTCTCGCTGTCCCTTGCGTCCAAGTCCTGAGAGGGAAATGAAAGGCGGTTGGGGAGATGCAGTCAACAAGGCGGTAGGAATTTTAATGACCGGCTTTCTGCTGCCTTTTCCTCTCCCGTCGTTTTGGCACTCAAATAATGATCCGGCAGACTTTGCCTTGCTTTGGCACCTACTAGCTTCCCTCCCTGAACAAGGTGGTGGACAGAATAAAGGGCAAGTCCACCACACCCCCCCCCTGCCCACTCTCTGATAAAAAGACAAACTATATATTTAAAAAAACTACTGAAGGCCATTCTTTTTACATTGGCTTTTATTTCTATTTGAAATGTGTGTGTTCTGTTCTGTTCCTATGTTTGTTCCTTTCAGGACTCCACGTGGTCTGTGTTTTGTTTTTATGTTGACCTTACATTTCTGCCTCATGTGGTTATTGTATTCATGTTTCTGTGGTCTTCATTTGAACTTTTGTTCTTGCTTATGAAGCACTTTGTGAAACTCTATTTCTGTGAAATGTGCTATAATAAATAAACGTATTATTATATTAAAGGAAAAGCAGCTTGAAGAAATAGATCGACCTTATTTTTGGAAAGCTTTACTCTCTGGATGTCAATATGTGTGTGTATTTTGACATGATGTCTTAATGTACACACATAATCACACACGGTCATAGACTCGCATGAAATAAAAGGGACAGTCCGTCAAACCCCTGGTGGCAGACATTACCCGCGTCCGGTGAGCAGAGAGCATTCGTCACTCACGACCAATCAGAAGAGCCGGTACAGTTTGTTATTGGAGCTCTGATTTTGGACCGAGGTGCTCACACACTCAGCGGTAGGTAAGGCTGACAAAGTCCCGGCTTGTGTGTGTGTCTCAGTGTAAGTGTGTGGCACACTCTGTTCCTATCAGACCTTGCTTTCCTTCACTTGAAGCAGAACAGATCATCTGGATAAGCTCACCCAGTGGCAGAGAACCCCCTCCTCTCCCACTCCGTACATACATACACATTTATTCCCATATTGCATGCCTCCGCTGCTTCCTTACCACCATCTCTTCTATCTTGATCCACACTCGCTTCATAATGGAACAAAGACGAGTGATTTTCCTCATTTGCAGCTCCTGAGTTTCCCCATGCAGGCAGGAGGAGCAGACAGCAGCCGATTGTGAAAGTAAGGAAACAGATCAGTGTCCACAAGCACTGCGGTATTTTGCTATGTAAATGATGAATGATGACACCCATCACTCATAGTTGTGTGTGTGGGACATGCACACAACTATGAGTGATGGGTTTCATCATTTTCTTTTGAATTGGCTCTCATTTAACTGCATTTAATCCTTTTCCAAAACTAGGGGAAAAAACATATTGGTATAATCCGACTCTAAGTCATATTCCAGAAGTATTGAATGATAAACCTATGGTAATCCTGTTTTCCAAAATGCACTTAAAGTGTTCTGCAAACAAAATCTTCCCCTTCGCTCCCATCCCATCAACACCGCTTTGGACGAACTGGCAGCCTAACAAAATAATGTTTTATTATGTTTTTTTCTGTGTGGCAACATATGACACAGTAGTTTGTTTACTAAGATGCAGTATGATGAACAGTGTTGTTGGGCTTTGGGTTTAATGTAAAATCCCTACACAACATTTATAGAGCAGCCAGATTTTGGACAGTCAGGAGCCAGAAACCAGAAATTCATCCATTTCTCAGCACCGCAAAGACGTCAGCTGGTGTTAACCATGGTCACTTCATTTTCTCCTCGCCGCCCTGGAACTGTAGCCGAGCTGTTGGATGACATCATACACCAGGACAACGCTAGCAACCAGCTATTGTAAATCCGTCAATGAAATCGCAACAAAGTGATGTGGTGACTGATGGTGTGAACACAGTGGGGCACATGATAGAATGATACAACTCAGTTTTACATTGCAATAACCTTTAGTTAAGTAGACGCTCATATGGCAATAGAGTCCAGATGGTAGGGGTGACCGTTACATTTCCAAGTAAAACCATGTTGGTGGCAGAGAGATTCTGGAGATTACGTTTTGACTTTTGTTTGCTTACATGAAGGCACTTTCCTGCAGTACAGTTTAGAGTTAAAGCAGCACACACACAGAACATCCCACAGGACTGGGAAAGTTGATGGGTGCCACCGTGACCCCGGGCCTACAGGTGTCTGTAAGCTCAGTCTTCCACACACTGCCGTCCGAGCAGCTGAAAGGCTATAAGCATCCCATAGTAGCCTTGTTCCAACTGACAACTTCAAAGGTTACACTGCGAGGGTCACAACAAAACATTATTTTCAGCATATGTGTGACTTGACAGTGGGGGGGAAAAATCCCTGAAATAGAGTGGCAAGTTGTCTGGTTTTACCATATGGCAAATGTCACCGTGTGACATAATATGGGCTTATGAAAATGGCAAGAGACGACTAGGCGGATCGTGAATCAAATCGCCTGTCACACATTATTAGCAACAACCAGTAAGACTGAATCTTTCTCATCGCACTATGTGACACATTTGGTCCACAGATGCGCTGCGCTGTAAAACAGCCCAATGGATGTCAGCAACCACACTGCCGAATAAAATCCCTCCAATGATAAGCAATCAGCATTAGTGTGCGGCTGACATTTGCACGCCGACGTCCCGCTGAGCGACTGTCACTCGGCTCTCCTCCTCCCCGACCTCACCTAAACGAACTTCACTTAAAACTCACCTCCGAGCTACACACGCTCTCTTTGACATGCAGGTTTATAGTTTTATTTTCAGAAATGAGAGGAGAAGGCCCAAATGGTAACAATTTGAAGTCAATAAACTTTTCTCCTCTAAAATGCTCTGGCTTCAAAAGAGTAGTGTGGGTGTTCTGCACGGCGGTAATGGAATTGTTAAGCATGCTCAGGGATTTGGCAGCCGGCTCCCTTCGGAAAAGAGCAGGAGTGGAGGATGACAACCTGTTAAAATCCAGCGTTTGTTTCGCTCTTTCTCTCTCTCGTGATTAGTTTGAGCAAGGAATGCACACAAACATGCATGAGAATATGAAAAGGTTTGTATGGTTAGGTGCTTTTAGGCAGTAAATATGAAGGATTTCTTCCTTGGCACACGTGCAGGCATTGTATATATACATATACTGTATACAAATTAAAAGAAAGTTCTCCCTCATGCACTCATGTTTGACTGCAGTAACCTCACTAACTGCATATTCTTTTTTCTGACTGGCCTCTGTGTCCCAGCACAAAAGCTATGTCTGTTAAAGGAGGCCGATTTCAATAAGTGAAAAGACAGAGACTGAGAGGCAGGCTATTGTGCAACATGTGTTTGTGCGTCTGACACAGGAGGGCAGTCTTTCAAAGCTTCTCTCTGGCTGTGGAGCAGTTTACTCTTTAGTTGCACTCCACTCAGGTCTCGACCTTCTCTTTAATATGAAAGGTAACTAATATAGATGATTGTTAGATTTGATTACTGGATCAGAATGAGAAATCCTTTTTTTGCAGGAAATGCAGTGTTACAGCAAAGGGACAGTGCAGATGAAAGGCACAAATAAATCAAGGAAGCTAAAAATCTAATCAAAACAACCATGGTACTGGAGCATAGTTTCATACATTCATCTTTAACTAGAAAGAGAAAGGTGTTGGCCAAATTGAATAAATCAGATTTCAACTTCTCTTTCCTCTCTCATAACATTTTCCTCAAGTTCAAAAAGTCATTTCCATCCCTTATTGCCTCCTCCTTTCAGCCCCACTACCTCACCTGTCCCTCCGTCACCCTTTTTTTGCCAAGAACACTTAAATCCCCTGTACGAGGCGTCATAAGTGAACCCGTCCAGAGTCAATATTTCTCCAGGTTGTGCGTCAAGGTATCTGCCATTTCAGCACTTGCTGTGCCCCTTTAACAAACAACATGATGCACACTGAAATTCCTCTACATGTGTTTCTCCCCCCCCCCCCCCTGCAACTCTCTTCCTTCTTGCAGACTAATTACACACTTCACGCAGCCTATCTCTGTGAATGTGTGTGTCTTCATTAACTCTTCTCTGTTAATCCCCATCCAGCAGCCCCAGGGGTGGAGGAGATTTTCGGGAAGTGGCGGCAAACCCCGGGAAGTGCTGTTGTTTTTGATGTGTTGCCGAAGAACCACCCAGCCCCCACCTCCACCCAACATCGCCTTCAACCCCCCCCACCCTTGGCTGGAGCTCTATTAATCATCCTGTCAGTCCAGCAACACACACATACTGGCTTTGTCGCCACTGACAAACTACTACCACCACCACCACCACCACCACACATATACACTGTGTATAACAAAACAATCAAATAAATAATGTAGCCGGTCACTGCCGGGTACAGGAGTCTAAAGACGGAAGGAGAAAATAATCTCTATGGAAATGGGAGCTGTGCAGGAGAGCTGCCTGCTTTGTTTGCTACTTGCACTGTTTGTGCTTCAGTCGTTGAAACCTTTATTGGTCTTTGTTGGGTTGTAGAGTGTTTGGTGTTTTATGGTTTGTTTCCTATGTGATGTCAGGCTTATGGTGTAAGTGTGCAGCTTGGCCTAAGTTATTTTTTCCTCATGCTGGGAAGTCATCCGCTCCTGTGAGGGAGAGAGGCTAACTTGAAAATGTTCGCCTTTGAGTACAAAAACACAGCACTGGATGAGTGTGTGTGCGTACAGAAGTGTATGTCTGTGTATCAGGTTGAGTTTTAGTAATTTTTGTGATTTGCTGAAATCCCCTGCAGTGCCCCTTTGACTGCGGGTCTGCGTACCTTGGCAGTGGAAACGTATAAGTGAAAAGCAGATTCATTTAGCCTGAGAATGTCAACAAGACTTGCGGATTTGGTTAAGAGATGATAACTCTGCTAAAGTGAGCAGCTTCTTTACCTTAATACATTTAAGGGAGATTATTTGTCATTAATTAAATGTCTATTTAAATAAATTAAACAACGTGTCCAGTATGTCCACACTGCACATACACATGTCAGTATACGTTTTGCTTCAAGACTGGGCAGAGAATATGCTCTACAAACTTGAGCCTGCTAAGCATGTTCCCCACTATGAATATGTGTGTGTGTGTGTGTGTGTGTGTGTGTGTGTGTGTGTGTGTGTGTGTGTGTGTGTGTGTGTGTGTGTGTGTGTGTGTGTGTGTGTGTGTGTGTGTGTGTGTGTGTGTGTGTGTGTGTGTGTGTGTGTGTGTGTGTGTGTGTGTGTGTGTTGTGGGGCCCCACTGTAGCTGGTTGCAGTGACGTCACTCCCCAAGGTATTATAATACATCAGGGCTGCTTCAATGGTTGTATGGAAACTGTTGGGATCTGGAACTGTATGGAAATCTGAATGTCTTTCCCTGAATATCCTCCATATTACTCAAACAGATTTTTCATTTTCACTGACTTTGATTGGAGCTGAGAATATTTTCTTTTGTAATTTCATTTTATGATATCTGTCAGCTTGATATTTTATGTGCTTGATGGGTTTTTGTATACATTTTTTATGTGTAAATTACAATTAGTCTAGAATGGGCTAGATTGTAACATTTCAATCATTGATTAAGCAGAGCCAGCCAGCATGATATGCTGTTACAGTTATATAAAGGTATAATATTATAATATATTAATAAAGTAAAGGACGAGTATCCATTGCACAAATCATAGGCCACACTGTGTAATGAAAGCCCAGTAGCCGTAAACAGTCACAAAAGCTGAGATGCGAGAACACAATTCCAGATCAGATATTTGCTGGAGGTGAGAACACGAGTCTCAAGTTGGAAACCTTCAAGGGGGTTTGTTTCAAAGATGAGAACCAGAAATCCCAGAAGCTCATGGGCTTCAAAGGGGCTGTTGAGGGGTGGCAGACGGCCCTCGGGGGTCCTAACCCTCTGCCATGCCAGGCTGGTGTGAAATGGACACTTGTGGGCTCGGCCTGTTGGATCTGTCCACAGTGGTTAATGATAACACGCAGCACTTCATGCTGCCCACATGAGCCTCTTGTAGCCTGCCAAGTTGTGTGTATGTTTGTGCTACTGATACCTACTGCATGCACCCATTCTGCATAACAGCTCTCACCAACTGTAGCAGGGGGATTGCTGTCATAGCCTTTACTCCTCACAGGATCATCCAATAACACATTTGGTCCAGTTATGTATTTCACCTAAATGTTACCTGTGAAAGCTCATTCTGGCTTTTTTACATTAGATATGACACTAATTTCCTAATGACTTAAACATATTTTAATTTTAAAAAGAAATAGGGACTCAATTTATTTTCCTAAACTATTCAGGGTTTCTATTCATTTCTTTATTTTAAATGAAGAGAATTATGGTCTGCCAGGAAACTTGGCCACACTTTTGAGAAATTGTAATTTTTGTATTATACCTGAATATATGTTTTTTCGATTACGTTTTTATTCCCTTCTCATCTGTAGTTTAATTTTATGATTTCACTTTAGTCGTTTTCTGAGATTTTCAAATAAATAGCATACCCACATTCTACATTTTTCAACTCTTTGGTGTTACTGAAGTGACATATTTGGAGATAAACCTGTAACGACCCTGCACCACAAATTGTGTGGACTTTCATTTGAATATATCGTTTCTATTATATAAGGCCAATATTGTATAGCCGTTTGTGTCACTGGACTTGCAAACACTGCGTGCTCTTTGATGGAGTTGTAAAATATGACAGGCTATTTCCCCCCCGCCAAAGATTAACATTGTGATTCCCAGTGTCCCAGCAGACAGCGTGATTGATTACATCATATTAAGGTCATTTCTACATCGGGGTAATTTTCACTCGAGCCTCCCGGCGATATTTTAATGTGCATTTGTTTGGCGAGGTTGTCGGCTCCTCGCTTCTATGATCTGCCGGGAAATTGATGGAGACATTAACGAGCGATTAATTAAAAGCAACAACATTAACGATGGTGGGGCGGGATGCTGGGACATTTTATTTTGGAGGAACATTTAATTCGCAGTCATATTATACATTGCATTGGAATTCATTGTGAATCAAACATTTATCTCATTGATCGTCAATTGTGTAAATATTTGCTTCGAACAAACATTGTACCAAATAATTAACTTTCTTTATTGATAATGTTTGAAACATATATACATTCTTTGGAAGAAACTGAAGAGAAGAACATCATTTCCGCGGGTACTTTGCACTGGTGCCAGTAGCTATGATTTCTCATGTTCGTGCTGAATATCCAAAATGTTGGCACTGAAAATAAATCAGTCAAAAATCATTTAAAAAATCTGGTTTAAAGGAAAGAAACGAAAATGCAATTATTGGCTTGTGTTTGGTTTTGGCCGGATCGATAGCAGGCGTTGAGTCAGCAGTGTTTTTACTGAACTGACAGCTGAATGCATGTTTCAAACATTATTAACCTGACGCACAATTAAACAATCAAATATGGAAAATTAAACCAGTTATGTCGTAGGGTTCTCAAGGAGCTATTGATCCAAAAAAGTGTTTTCAAAACATTTAACTCGAAACATCCTCCTATGTAGTTTTTTTTCATAAATGTGAGCAAACTGTAAAGTGTGTTGGCTCATTTCAAAACCACTATTCTTTCAAGTATTACGCTCATATTAATTTGAAACATATTGTTAATATGCATTCTGGCTTCTTGGCAGCTCTGCTGGTGCAGTGGCAGTACAGGCCTCCTGCAGTGTGTCTATCTGTACAGTGGCTGCCCTCTAACCTCTTCATATTGCTGTATCAGGAGCTGTGGAGCAGCCCCGTGTGTCTCTGACAGCGTGTTAACAACACTGCGAAAGGCCCCAAAGAAACGTCTTGGATTAGCGGTCACATTTCCCATTTCCCATAGACGCACAAGGTCCTGAACCCAATTAATGGCTAATAATTACCAAGGCAACTTCACTATGGGGACTTCATTAGGGGAGGAGGGAGAGGCCTGCTGTGGAGAGCCACTCCAAACCTAGCCTACTGCAGGAAGGGAAAAAGGTGAGTTTTATTTTCGATTGAACCTTGAATGTCTTCATATCGATCTTCGAAAGTGCAATGACATGATTGTTATTTTAAACAAATCTTGTCTGACATGACTTGGTTGTGTGTGGGTCATCGTTCCATCCTCGGGCCCTGGTCACATCTCACCACGGACACTAGTCACTCCCCGACGCAGCTAGTTACCGTGTTTACTCTCCCATTACATCGACTGCGGCCGAATTACAGTTAACAAATTTACAAAGCTCACATCGCTCACAAAAGGACCCGCTGCGCCTTTTTGATGTCCCCCGGCCCGCCTGATCCCCAGGCCGGACCGCGAGGTGCTCCATTTCACATATCTAATGTGCGCTGATGTTATCTGCCCATAACGTCTAATCCAGAGACCCGGAGCCTCCTCCAGCGTGGATAAAGCTTGGGTTTCAGCCGCCTGTGTGTGAGAGTGGGAGGAGGGGGTGTACAGTCACCGCAGTCTGACCACACCAGTCCACAGTGTGATAAACTTCTCTACACCCGGGATACCTCCCCCCCCCCACACACATCTTCATCATCAACGATTGAAGAAGAAGAAGAAGAAGAGGAAAGTGAGAAGATTAAGATATTTGTGTAAGGTTATGATATGTTTTCGTTCGTGCCATTCTCATACATGTATTAAATACGGATAGCTTTATTGTAGTCTAATCCATAAAGGTTTATTATAATTTTCTATGAGGTTAATTGAATATTTTCGAACTCACATGTTGCTGCGCATGTTGCATGCGAGTGGTGATTTGGTTGTGTTTGTAGTAAATAATTTGTCTTTTTTATTATACATTATTGCAATTTGTTTTGTTTTTGAAAGAAAAGTATATCCTACAATGCAATGTCATTGAGACATGGAACATCACGGCCGGTTTTCTTTTTTTTAGATAACGAACCAGGTGATATTAATATTTCAACATGCGATTTAACGCCAAATCCATTGTGGATGTATAATCCTAAAACAATTAACCAGCTCTATGCACAGGCCTGAGTGCACGCGGAAGAGGTTTTAGCGTAATCTATGTGATATAGGAGCCCATATAGACCATATATATACAAACAATGCGCTGTGCAGACGCGTATATTTGCAGATTAGCTGCCACAGAGGTCACACTTTGTCCTTTATAATCCGCTGGTTAAATATTAAGGTCATATTAATGAAATATTAATTAAAGCGATACTAAACGTATGTTTTATTGAACCAAATCGTATTGTTTTTGTTTGTTTGTTGTCACTTTAATCTGATAATGAATCGGCCTAATTTCCTACTAATTAGACGGATTAATAACGCCGCGAGGGATCCATGAGTGAGCACGCGGGCAGCACACCTCTCTTCCGGGGCTCGAGCCAGCGGCTGCTTCCTGCACTCCCTCCAGCCGCGGGACAAAAGACAGAGAGAGAGAGAAAAAAAGACACATTTCTGCAAAGCAAATACTCCATAACGCGAGCTTCTCCTGCGCAGCCGTTCTCCGTTTCCAAAACCCCGTTAAAGGTCGACGTTTAAATGACGCAGAAAAGTATTTCCCAACGGGCCAGTGTCGGAGAGCAACACTTTTCTTTGCGAGCGTAATCACAGTTAATTGCTCCTTTTAAGAAGGTGTTGCAGCATGTGAAATCATTTGTCCGAGAAATATTCAGAGGCCTGGCCTGCGCTGTCTCGGGTGGCTGATGGTAATCATTTCGGGAAAGTTCTGCTGAATGCCCTTTTTTCTTCAGTTTTCCTGCGGCTGAGGCTGGGTGTAGGACGAGGTATCGATAGGGCCGATCGATTTAGAAAATGGATTATTGATATTTTGTCGCAACGCTCCCACGCTTCCTTCAGACACCAAGGAATAAACAAAACCTTTGTACACCGCTGTAGTCACGTAATTTATCATATGTTTATCGACTCATTTCTGTTTTGTCACTCTTACCTGTGCGTTGCCTGGAAGGCCGTAAGACCGATAACTCTGTATTTGAACTAAATATATTTTTCACAAGCTTAAAGACAATTGTATACTGTAATGCGTAGGCCACCTCCTGACACGCTCCCTTGCCTTCTGTAAAGCCAATAAAACGAACCTCCTCTCCTCATGATGCCCTGATATAGATATAATATATGCTAATTAGGCTACTGCTGATTATTATAGATTAATGATCACGTCATTAATTTGACTTCAACTCATGGGAAAACATCCCACGGCCCAATCTCTCCAATATTGGCTGGAGACGTGTTTGATGAACTCGAGCCTTTATTAAAATTAATTGTTTTTTTCGGGTGCATAATAATGAACAGCAAGCTTAAAAATAAACAATTGTCAGACAATCATATCCCAATGTATTGGCTTAACCAAAGCAAGAAAACGAATAATGAATGATATTATCAAAACAATATAATGTAAATAATAGTAATTATTCATGCAGGGATTTGAAGGTATCCCATAAAGTGCGGTGTGATTAGTGCGCAGAGAATTGATCCCTGCCGCTCTCCCTGCAGACTGCAGTTGCTCCATCAGCATCGCTCTTTAATAGGCTCCAACATAGAGCCGCCTTTATTCAGCCAAACTAGACGGAAACCATTCCCATATGACATGAAGGCTAAAGGCCCAGGCACCACATTAATACGACGAGCAGCCTACCACCATCAGTCAAACTGGACTTTCATTTTATAGGTAATAAAATG
This sequence comes from Notothenia rossii, assembly GCF_949606895.1. NCBI lineage: Eukaryota > Metazoa > Chordata > Actinopteri > Perciformes > Nototheniidae > Notothenia > Notothenia rossii. The sequence goes on from NC_136902.1 coordinate 24,790,869, forward strand.
TAAATAAATTGTAATATCCACTTATTCTCCTAAGATTCTTGTTTGTTTATTTCAATTGTATTTAAGATACTATCTAATATGACAGGAAAAAACAACAACAATATACAACGATCATTTGTTAACAAAATAGTATTTAATGAAATAGTTATTGATTTTTGCCATAATAATATTAATACCTTTCTGATAACCAAGCATTATATTATTGCAACTTTGAAATGATAGTAGAAGCAATAATATGATATAATACATTACATACACATTTTTTTCCCTATTTGCCTCTTATGAAAACAGTAAATGACCTAAATTGCAATGTTATTATAAACATACACGTTGATACATAACTGTGCAGCAATATTTTAAACTAATATTAACATGCAAATATTGCTGCACAGTTATGTAGCCTACCTAAATAAATAAAATGTTCCTAGACAAAATATATAATTACCTTGCTCCATCAGACTGATGGATGAACGGTGTAACGTGCACGGCTGCTCGTCGGTCCTGCAATACACAAACAAACAAACAAACAAACAAACAAACAAACAAACAGGTGCAAGACAAAGTCATTACGCAGAGAAAGTGTGCACTCTGTCCACCTTCGTTCAGGTGACTTTACCCAGCCCACTAACAAAAACACGTCTCCAGGAAATAACCGCTGCAAATATCATTGTTACAAATGTGAACATTGGAGGGAGAGAAAAAAAGAGTCTGGGCTTCTTCTCCCCGGATTTGCTGGTGCAGGCTCTGTGCGTCAAACAGCTGCTGGCCGCTGCTTGTCCTGAGGGCCACACGGTTTACTCTCACACACACACACACACACACACACACACACACACACACACACACACACACACACACACACACACACACACACACACACACACACACACACACACACACACACACACACACACACACACACACACACACACACACACACACACACACACACACACAGACACACACGCCTGCATGTGCATTAATGAAGTTTAAAAATAACCTCTGCGACTCGAGCACTTGTTGGCACAACATGCTGCGTCAACAGCCTAAATACAATGTTTCACTAAGCCTGTAAATTAAGAAATTATTTTGTAAACTTTTTATGACAAAAAAAGAAATATAAGAAAAAAAGTACAAAATAAAAAAATAAAAACATTTACAGTAATAATAATAATATTACTGATTAATTTCCATACGACCTTGACCTCACCATAACTCACTGTGTCCAGCGCCGGTTGGAGAAATCCAAGTTGTCGCTGTTAAAGGGGTACAAATCCAAGGAGGCGCTGGCAGGAGCTGAATGGGGTGGGTGGGTGGCTTGGTGTCTGGGTGAGGAGGGGGACGAGGGTAAGGGGATGGCAAGGGGGGAGGGAGGGTAGGTGAGATGGTGAGGAGAGAGCGGGAGGAGGAGGAAGAGGAGGAGGGGAAGAGATAAGTGATCTAAAGGGGAGACGATAGGACAAAAAAAAGTGATGATGATGAATACATTGGAAAGTTTTTTGGCCCCAGCGAGGGTGTCAGATTGAATGGCCTGTGCGCATGTGCGAAGGTGTCCAAACTGACAATGCTGGTGAGATGAAGATAGTGTTGTTGCTGCTTCTGGGCTCACGGAGGACGACGAGAGGAATCTACAAGCCGACAAGATGAGATCCAAGGCGAGGGCGAGAAAACTGGCCAAAAGTAGGTCTTCTATTTTCCCCTTCTTATCGCTTTCAGCCGCCGGCTCCAAACTCGTGGTTGTGTAGATGTCCAATGAGTCCTTGTCATTTGTCATATCCTTAAGAGAGGAGGGGGCGACTCTTTGTCCAGAGTTAACTTTTCTGCTAAAAATGTGTCCCGCTCCGGCTGCTAAGCCTCGGTTCTCTGCTCTCTTGTTGTTCGGTGGTTCTCTGTGTCAGAAAGTTTCATGTGTGATGAGAAACGCCGCTGGTGCTTTTAGTTGATCACACTCCTTTCAAAAGCAAACATTTCCGTACAAGTCTCAGCTCCATCTTGTATTTAGTTTGTTTCGGGTGTCGGAGGTTCAGTAGAAAACGCAGATTCGTTTCCCGAAAGTTACCGAGAAAGTTGTCGAAACGGATAGTAACTTTTTTTTATTGAGCCGTTCCAAGTCTTGTGAAATAATATTCCCGGCTTTTGAAATAGTGGGCGCTGTGGCACCGCTGCTCTGCTGCAGGCTGCACAGCGAGCGAGGCGCACTCCTTCAGCAGCCTGCAAACGGAGACGCAGACATGTGAATTTAGACAGAAACAGCGACATTTTAATGCGGATTTTTTTTTTTTGTCGATCCCACTTGAACTGCAGAAAAATATCGCTGTCCGACCACTTAGTTTTGTCCCTGTGCCCTCGGATTGCCGCAGACTGGTTCCACCTCCAGGGAATGCCAATCAATAATGCGTCTTGTGCAAGAAAGCGCCCATACTACTACTGGAGAAGTGCTGCTCGCGTCACAAGGAACATTCATGTATTCTGTTTTGTGAACACGAGCAGGCCTACTTTGTTGTTGGAAATGGACCATGTTTGTTGTTTGACATTTGTTTATTGCTGGTGGGTTGATGTATGAATTACGTTTATTTAAGGCTTGTTATTACTGCGTGATGCACCTTGTTTTCTACGGCTAATAATGTGGGTCAGTCTGTTTTTTATCCACAAAACGATTCTAAAACGACTTCATGCTTTTTGCTGGCATGTTGCAGTTGCGTTTGTCATATCCTTATGTAGTTATTGTATTGTTATATTTTATGCATAGTACATTTCGATTTGTAGTTTTATAAAAAATACAACGTTAACACTTAAACCATAGTTAGCCGTGTAGGCCTATTGAACTATTTTATCGAAAACAATAATTATCCTCAATTATACCTTTAATTGTTTTTTTGTAGTGCATGCTTGATTGCATGTTTACAGGCCTTTAACGACCTTGTAACTTTGCCAAAGCAACTTGCCCTGTAAATTCAACGTGGATATGTAATTCATAATTCTGACTTTTTACAAAATAAAATATGTAATCATTGTTACATTGAAAGTAAGTGTGTACAATTTGTTTTAAACAATGCAGAAACCTGGTCATTTAAAATAAGCTTGCACTTCTTACAATCATTTTTGGATAGGCTAATGTGATTAATTTTAAATGGTCAGTAAGGCTTTCAGCTCACATGCATTTTGATAAATAATACAAATAAAAACAATAAACTGCACCTTTTTTTGCAGTCATATTTGTATTATTATTACTCTTGCACGTTCATGTTCTCCGTGATTGGTGCACAATGATCAAGTTCCCGTAATTTAAAAACAAAGAATGAAAAAAAAGAAGAAAAGGAACGAAAAGAAAAACGCTAATTGGGCTACTTTGTGAAAATACTTAAACATGTTGAGGATCCTGCTTCTTGCCAGTAATTGCACTTGGTCTTGATCTCTAAACAGCCTTGATAGTCTGTTGATCCGGGTGCTAATGAACACAAATACCTGGCTTTGTAGCCCTCTCACACCGGACCTCTGCAGACCTCTGCAGCACACAGGCCTCAGATATGTTGTGCTGCAGCGGCAGAAACAGAGCAGACATGAAAAAAAAAAAATACCGTGTTGATCTTAACATTCAAAACATGCAGGCCCACAACTTTTGAATGCGACGCGTGGGAGTATTTCTCCCTCCTTTTCCCTCTTTTTCTGCCGCCTGGGTGGAACTCTCCTGTAGGCCAGTGCAGCAATATTCACCAGCTGCTTTATCATTTATTTTTAACTCGTGTATATTTTCTACTGTCGGATGCAGACTGCACGTTAAAGGCAGTCCCACATGAAGCCTGCAATATGAATAATGTGTGTGTGTTTTCTTTATTAGTATGTAGACGCTGCTGGGTTGTTTACATAATATTGGGGTCAGAATAAAGTGAGTGCCCTCACAGATGGACTTTGTATTTATTCTGTTTTTAATAAAGACATATTACATTTCTTGCTCAGTTCCCAACGTTAATATATTTTTGTATTTATTGCGCAGAGATTAATTTGAGCTACAATGTCGGATTGCTTTTCATTGTATTTTGTTTTAATGTTTTCCTGAAGTCATTAAAATTAATTATTATGAGTTCAAAATGTTAGATCGTTTTTTTCTTGCAAATAAAGAGAATCATCCGACACGTTTAGGTGACCTAACACCACATTTAATTTGATCTAAAACACAGGCTTTGATACGAGACTTGTTATTTTCTTATCTTAACAACCACAAATCGATACAGGCAATCCAGCGGGGAATACAGATTTGAACAGGGCCTGCAAGTTCATTTACGGGTTGTAGTCCATATCTGTTGCAGTCTATATTTCTGTTCGTTGCAGATGGCTGTTTTATTGTGGTGTGCTGTTGTTTACTTAAAATCTGGCTTGGATCAATTAAAACCCCCAGTTGAGTGATTGCAGATTTTTTTCCCAGGTATTTTTCGGTGCACAGGTGAGAGGAACACAGCTGCTTTCCTCGCTCTGCTGCACGCGCACAGCCGCGCAATAACGTCACCACAGAAACCTAAAGAAATATAATTAATATCGAAACGTGTAACAGCTTTGCACACATTCGGAGAAACAGGAAGGTGTTGAACCCACTCTGACCGCAATTTATTGATTTTCTAAAACCTATTTCGGTTACTGGGGCCGTCTGCATTATCAAGTCAATAAAATAAAAGGTAGGGCCACGCGGGTTTTTAACCACCCGATTTATTTATTTTCGCTGATATTGCACACACTGACCCCCACCCCTCTCCTTATACCCAGCACAGGTCTTCTCATTCACCCCTCTCTCTTTCTGGCCTATAGTATATATACTAATTGCCAGATATCCTATTGATCTTTGTGTTAAATGTCCCTTATTAGATGGACTCCCAGTCATGAACTTGGCCTGGCTCAACAGCTTGTGATGTTTTGACAGAAGTAATAAAACCCAACCCATAACACTTTTAAACCAACAATGGTAGCTATGTTGAACTTCTGGCTAAACGTTCAGGGTCCCGAATGCTCTTGCTATGCAGCTGTAATGTGCGTCTGATAGCACTCCATGTTCACAGATTAGAACCTGAACATAAAAATGATAGGATCATCAAATGAAAAGGACATTTATTATAAGTGTCATGTGTGGCTGTGAACTGCAATTAATTGGCTTCTTGTAATGTTCCTTTATGGAACTCTTAATCTCTGTTTTAGGTGCTTTTATTTTGAAGTTAAAACATCAGTCAATGAAGTAATGAACAGGAATATTGTTGATGTTTCTCTTGTTATTGAAGACTCTCCCCATGGTTCAGCATCATTTTGACAAGCTCAGGGAAATACTTATAATGTTGCTAACTGATGAAGGCTAATGATTAGCATATAGTGCCTGTAGACATAACATGTTTATTTATTTTATTTTGAATGTAAGTGCTGGAAATATTGCAAAATGAAAACACTGGGAGCTCTTTATTTAATGCTGCAGACCTTTTCTGGATACAACACGGTAAAGGAAACCTGATCCTCATGTACTTCCACAGAGCCCATTTGCATTCATATGTGATGATGTGAATGATCTTAGCAGCGCTTTGAATCAGGCAACACCAGTTTTGCAGTTTTAAATCTTTGCCTTAAAATGAAAAACTGTGACTGCTATGATAATCAGAGCCCTTCAGGCAATGTCAGATTGTGACTGTCAGTTCTGTGCAAGATATTTTTTATTAGTTTTATTTTCAATTCTCAGAAATACAACTCACCATCCAATCAGAAAGACCTGCTTTGCGGTGATTTAAAAAAATCAGGATTATGATACAGGAACACTTCATTTACTTTCTTTTTCATGGTGTTGAGGGGTTTTCTCTGAGCAGTTGGATGGATTTTAGGACCATTTGTGTCAATTTTTAAAGGATTGAAAAACTCTGTAGCCTAAATAATTGCATCAGTCCACATTTGGCACGGCCACATATGCTGCATAAGTAATTGATTATGGAAATTTGTGGGATGAGAGCTCCCTCATCCCAATATGTGCACAATTTGGTGTGTGTTGTGAGCAGTGAGGCTCTTCCCATATTTATTTCCAGGGCTGGTTACTCATTGTTGTCCACTGAAATAACTTTGCAATGCTCATATACAACATGTGTATTCTCAGAAAATCTGATATCGTATGAAAGGAGTAACTTTTTCTGGCATAACCCCCAAAAGCTAAAATACTTTTATTCACAACACAGCCATAAATCTGCCTATTTGTAACATATAAATGTGTCGGAGGGGATAACGTTTTGGATAAAGTGAGGGTAAGGATTTGGTCATGGTCACAGTTAGTTCAATGTCTGTTTTAGCAACATATGGTCCACATTATATTCACATAATATGATACAAATAAAGATGCATTGCTTTCTGTAACCATATCTTCAAATTTGCTGTGAAAGCACAGTCCGGAAGAATATTATTCCCAGTAAAGTCTTCATATTACACTGAAATGTGGACCGCAGTATAGTCTGAATCTGCTAAATGTTGGGAATTATCTGAAGAAAGAATGGCAGTGTAAGGAATCAGTTACTCCATGAATTACCTGCACTCCAAAGCTTGAAAGAGTGAAGATTAATTTATGGAAGCATAGTTAAATAGTCTGTTTTATGACTGTTCCACTGCCAGCCTTTAAAGATTTCTTTCACTATCAATGACTCCCTCTCTTTCTTCATGAGCAGTATGTGAGACAGTCTTTTATCTCCAAGGAAATGCTTTTATTGTTATTCAGTCAGTAACTGCTGGAAATGTGCTGCTGCTGTTTTGGCCACGTGTCCTTTCGTGGTGAATTATGTGTGCTATTAAATGTGAAAATAATTCAGAGCTATGGATGTTTGAATAGACCCTGTATGAATCCAGTGTGCCAACAAAAACAATAGAAAATCCCTCAGTACTCCTTTGTGGTCATAATGTTATTCAGTTTCAGGTATTCTCAGTGTTTTTCTGTTTATTTGGCATATAATGCATTATACCTCTCAATCTTTAAGTGCTGATTTGATCTCAAATCACTCAAATCTCAAATCACTCAAATCACTGTCCATTGCAGCACCATGAAATGTTTATTTTTAATTCTTATTGAATCACTTCAAATTCATATGTTATGAGAGGGGAATATTAGGTTGCCACACATTTAAGATTAATGTGTTTATTTAAATAACCCATATTGAGTATAGTGTTTGCCTATAAAGTACTTCACTTTGCTTACAAGAGATAGAAACTCAGTCCGATTATTCACTTTGGTTTTGAATAAAGCAGAAAGTCAAAGATTTTATTTATTTTTAACGGAGACTCACTTAACGCTCCTATGTCTTCGTGTTCCCCCCCTTACTTTGGTGTTCGCGGTCAAATTTGACCAGTCCTGTTTAAACTGCTATTACATTAACACAAAAAACATTCTTCATCACCAAATTTCATTTAACACCCTTTCAAACTGTAAATATTGTATCAGACTACTGGTATACATGAAAAACTGCAGTACATATACAAAGAATAGACACTTAACATGTATTGCGTGTGCCTGGTGTGATCCATGTGGGGGGATGGGCATATAAGGGGGGGAACACATCTAGAGTATGTGTGTGTGTTTGTTTTATCTGATCCGGATGGTTACTAATTCCTTTTCTTTATGGCGGTCATTTTTGACCGGGAACACCATGGGTGTTTCAAAGTTGACTAAATCATCCAAAATTCAATGAAAGTGCTGATCAGCAATTTTAAATGTCTACTGTGAAGGATATCATAAAGCCTCAATGCAATCGAATGTAAAACAAAAAAGTTATGATTGATGAAAGTAGTAAATCTGTCAGATTTGACCCAAAGACATCAGGAGGGTTAAATGATTGCACTGGCTTTTCTTACCCTGTGTAACATGCGGCCATAGCAACCATGCATGCACAGTAGACACACACACACACACACACACACACACACACACACACACACACACACACACACACACACACACACACACACACACACACACACACACACACACACACACACACACACACACACACACACACACACACACACACACACACACACACACACACACACCTTGGTGGTGACAGATTTTTGGGCAATGTTAGGACTTAACCCCAATCAATCACAAACTAGAAAGGTTGAGTGTAAATGTCATCCAAACAGCAGGAGCTGGCACTGTTGGCTGGCTAAGTGTGTGTGTGTGTTTGTATATGTGTATGTCCGCCCGCGCACCATTTTGCACAGTTGTTGGAGGTCCTGTCACTACTCCGAGCTTTGACCTTGGCACAGTGATAGGTTGGTACCTCTTACACCTGGACGCAGACAAACACACACACACACACACACACACACACACACACACACACACACACACACACACACACACACACACACACACACACACACACACACACACACACACACACACACACACACACACACACACACACACACACACACACACATTTGAGCCCCATGCTTCATGTCTGGTCTCATGCTGGCTAAGTCACATTTTGAGTTGACATGCAAATACCATTGCATTAAGCTCTTGCACAAGGCTCTAAATCCCATTCATTCCAATGATACGTTGACCTCACATTATCCAGTTGGCAAATATGCCTCTTTCTGCTTTGCACCATGACCTCATCCTCCATGTTTGTAAAAACACAGCAATCTCCCAATCATTTGGCAGTGGTAGATCGTGGCATGCCTGAGAGAGTTGGAAGATATATCCCCAATGTTTTCTTTTATCGGCAGCCCCCTGTTTTTCGTCTCTCCTCATACCCTTCGTTTTCAGCCTGCAGATGGGGGCAGGGTCTTGTTAAAAATAGCCAAGCAGCATTTGAACAGCGGTATGTGTTAGTGAAAGGGGGTCCAAAAAATGAAAAGCCATTACACTGCAGTTAAATGCATTTGTCTTGACCTGGGCTGCTTATCAAGTTACGTCCCATCGCTGCTCGGCCATGTCTAGAAGATTCCATCCAGCCTCTCAGGGCTAAGAATATAGTGTGACTGCTGGAGACATCCCATAGGAAAAACCTCATCCCTACTTCTCCAGTATGCTGATTAACGCTAAATGATTATCTCTCTGTGTGTCTGGTGTGATTGTGCGCCACCCGCTGTTAAACATCGCGTGTTGTTTGCAAAACAAGGGGCCAAATGTGTCGAGGCTCTAATTAGCGTGTTTTAGCTGGCCTCATGATTCCCTCTTGCATTGTGATATCCCAGGGATTGCTCAGCATTGTGACTAGTCTTATCTGGGTCTAATCCCGATTTGTTTGGTATTATCCCGCTCACTTTCTCCGGCTTTCTCTCTCCTTCCTTTTATTCTGATATTTGTCCTCACCCTGCTCTTTTTTGCCTTTATCCATTCCTCTCCTTTATGTTGTACTCTCTTTTACTTACATCAAGTTCTCTCGTGCAGGAAGTCTGTTTCTTAGTGAGAAGACAACATTTTTATGAAAAGGAGCCGGGGCAAAAATCTAATATTATTTATCAACATTTTTCCACAAAAACATACTGATAGGATATGTTATTCTTCTACCAATTTTTTATTTGTTCAGTCTACTGCAATTCACTATAGTAGAAGAAAGTTGTTTTCGAACTGCAGTTTGATTGATTGACTTTTACTTTATCATGATATAGTGTTTATCAATATTGAAATATTTCCCTATTAATGCCACAGCATTTAAATTAGTTAATGCAGTCAGCTGGTGGGCTAAATCTCTCAAATATACAAACAGTACATTAGCAAGATGACAAATCCAATATAAATCAAAGTGTATTGTACAGGAAAAGTTTAGGTTATACCAGCTGAGGAATGCATTGATTTAAAATGTGATACCTAACTATCTTGCAGTTCTCAATGAATATCACTTTGCTAAAATATGTATTTTCCTGTTCTTCTGTGCTTAAAAAGTTAGAGCTACTTGTTTCACACACACACACACTCACACACACACACACACACACACACACACACACACACACACACACACACACACACACACACACACACACACACACACACACACACACACACACACACACACGCGCACACACACACACACACACACACACACACACACACACACACACACACACACACACACACACACGCACACATGCACACACTCTCACACACCGTCCAGTCCCAGTCGGCCGCTGCTGATGATGGCTCATCCTGTCCAGATATGATAAGCAGACAAACTGCTCTGTCCCCTGGGCTGTTTGTGTGTGTCAGAAACAGACAGTGGTGTGTAGTAGCAGCATGGCTCTAAACTCCCCCCGCCCGCCTCCCCTTTCATCCCACCGCCAGTTCAAAGCCTTGGCTCCATCTACACTTCTATCTCTCCCTCCTCCCCCCTCCTCACCGTCTTTCTCACTGCGTTCCGTCATTACCACAAAGATGGGTATGCAGTGTCTCATTAAAGCGGATTAGAGACATCTCCACGTCTCACAGGGGCTGAGCGGGACATTTCTCTTTTCTAGTCAACCCCCCACCCTTTTTTCTCTCCGAGATCAGGTTCTTTGATTTGTCCAGATAAAGACCTCTATCATGTCGGTGGGGACGGTTAGCGATTACACTGTCAGGCCCATCGTTTTGGTGAGTTTGACAAATTTGCCGTGCTGGGTGGGGCGGCTGTGGGGATTGTACTGGGGAGGGGGGGGGGGTACAAGGAGATTCACCGTAATTGAGCTGTCATTATCCAGTGACCCTGCCAGGCGCTAGTGCGCAGAGCTCTCTATTTGTTTAATACTTGGCTAACTTTCTTTGTGAGTATGATGGATAGAAAAAGGGGGGGGAGAGTGGAAGCGGGGGTCCCGGTCCCCAGATGAATGCCTCTGCTTATTTGACCACCTCTCTTGAGTGCTGCTGTTCATGAAAATTGGCTGCACTACATCACCGCTGCAAGTTCCTTTTCTCACCCAGCTCCTCCCTGGTGCAACACAATTAGGCCCATATCACCGGCTGCCATTTATTTTCATACACAACGAAAACTGGTGGCACGTTGATTACTGAACTCCCCAGAGACAAAGGGCCACTATTGGTGTGGTTTAATTTCATTAAGTAGAGTGTGGTGCACGGGATAAATATATTAAGAGCTCCCTCTCAATGCAGGCCCTCCATTTACCTCAGCCACTCTGTATGCTAAACAAATCCTCAGGTGGTGCAGACGTGGAATTGAGACAAATCTCCTAAAATGGTTTGGTGAGAATGAGGCCTATTTATAAAGATACAAATGTTTTTCTCTGACGGTTCCTGTTTTCTGACTTTTTTTTTCCTGTCAGCTCTAGTTATCTGTTTACAGAACTTGGTGCTGAAGAATAAATACATTTTCAGAAAATCAGGAAATTATGAAGCTTTTTCGATTGATTTGTACTTTGCTCAATTAGATGTAAACCCATTCTCATTAGGTTGCCGCTGTGTTTTCGAGATTTGGGTTAAAAAGATGTCCTGTGCTGTGAGAGAGGGAGAGGGAAGCGTGTTCCTGGCAGGATAGTGTGACCGCATCGGATGATATTTTGATGCAGGAAGTCAGAGCCAGCCTCGTTAACCAGCAGTCAGATCGGCTGTAAAGCGATGAGTAGAGCAGAGTATGTGTGCGCACTCTTGTTTGTGTGTGTGTAGGTGTTGGAGGGGTCTTGGCTAAAACATTTCAAGATGGCCCATTACCCGGGGCAGGCCCGTCCCCTCCCGACACTAGGATTCCTCTGTGCTGACCCCCTCTCCTCCACCCCTCCACCTCTCAGCCCCTCTGTCCCAGAGGCCCCCAGCCTCATCCTGCCAAGTGTACGGTTCCAAAGTAACGATGAAGCTGCCTGCGTGTGAAAATATTGAATTGCAAAAACATCCCTGGGTGAGAGGGTGTGTGAATGGAGCTTTCAGCACTGGGCCCGACCCCGGCCCTGCGCTACTGACTGACGGACAACAAATGGCATTTTGTGTCCTGAGAAAGAGGGGACAGAGAGGGGAAAAGAAGAGAAGAGACATAGAGGAACTTAGTGGTAATGGTGGGAGGGGGTGGGGGGGTTGGAGGTTTTTCAGGCCTCTTCAGTCTGGGGCCCTATATGCAGGTCTGAAATGCCTTATCACATGACCCGTCTGACCTTTGGCCCCCACTCAGCTCAGGCTGTCAGGCTGCTCTCGAGTGGGGAGCACAAAGCCCCCCAGCCTCAAAGGCCACCATTCACCCCCCCATGCAGCCCTACTCCAAAGGTAATAGGTAAAAGTAATGTCAGTGACCTCCACTTTCCCTCGCGCTGCAGGAGGGCAAAACTCTTAAGATCCCCTGATAGTGTCAGAAGGTGGCCATTTTGGCTCCTTATCCACTGCCTCTACGATAGCTCCTGAGCTGAGATGAAGTGTAAAGCAAACGGAACCACCTCTTTTATGGCAACACTATTCCATTCTTAAGAGACAATTTTCATATATTCTCATCTTCAAAACTGATGGGAAATGATAGAAAAAATGATAGAAATGTTCTAAAAACAACACTGGCTTGTTTTCAGTCTGAATCACTGGGAAAATGGTTGTGTAACTCAACTTCATGTCTTATCTAAGTATGTGTGTGTGGGACATCAGTGCATTTCTGATGTCTCCGAGGACTGGCTGGGTCACAGTATGACCGTAACCTCCTGTCTCGCTTTGCAACCCACACACTGGCATCTCTCTCTGTGTCTCTCTCCTGACCAGTCCTAGGATTCTTTCTTCTCCTCTCTTCTTCCCCTCCTTCTCTGGAACACTGGAGTTTCTCTCTCTCTCCGGTCTCCTTTGAAAAGATGCGGCGTCTTTGTCCGGCCTGATAAAGGATGCCATAGTTCCCCTTTTCCCCTTCTTTGTGGCCCGGGGCTGGCGGCTCCTGTAGAAGTGCAAATGGTATCCTCTCGGAGGGGCTATCCCCGCGGGCCTTGGAGGGCCCTCTCTCTCCTCCAGGCTTGGCTAATTACTGCCCCGCTCCCCTCCGCAGCCCCCACCAGCTCCCTGGTCCCTGGAACCATGGCACGGCACATTCCCACAACCAGCACCTGGCCTTCTTTTCTCCTGGCCCGCTTTGATGGCTGACACCCCAGCCTATCCCTCCCTCCTTCCTCATCCTCTTCTTCTCTCCGGCCCACTACCTCATCTCTCTTTCTCTCCATCCCTGTAACTTCTCTCTCTCACTGACTCTCATTACCAGAGGTTTTAAATTGCTTTCTGACCCTGACAAACTGCTCTTGTTGAAAAGGGAGATGTCGAGGAGGAAGGGCAGCGGATGTGAACAGGAAATAGAAGAGCTGAGGGGTACAGTAGAATGTTTTTATGTGTGTATTTATTATTTATTTGATTCTTCAAGTTTGCATAAGGAGCATCCAAACCCTAAATTACCCCCTTGGGAGACTTTTTTTTATGGTATTTTGGAAAAAAAAGGGGAACAATGTGTGTACTCATCAAGGTCTCACCTTAAAATAAACAACTTGTCCAGATGTGGTCATGTCACCCACAAAAAGGTGTTTTTCAATCATCGTAAAATAATCAAATGGCTTTATTTATATGTTTTGTACGTCTTCGGAAAATGATGTTGCATCTAGACGTAGGGGTCTTTTTTTTACTTGGACACACACACACACACACACACACACACACACACACACACACACACACACACACACACACACACACACACACACACACACACACACACACACACATACACACACACACACACACATCTAATTTACTTGCATATTTGTGTTCTGCTAGCTGTAGGCCTAATCAATAACCTGCCCCAGTGGATTTCACCAATTCATAGCTCGCCTTTGTGCAGTCTAGCAATCCCAGCGAGGGCCTTTGGACAGCTTTCTGAGAAAAACAAATAGCTCTATTACAAGCTCTCGTCTCTGTGATGCTCTGAGTCCCAAAGGCAAAGTGCCCGTCCTGTATTAATTGTATGTTCCCTGCACAGGACAGTGAGATATTTCAAGCAAAACACAAGAGTTCAGAAAGGATTGCATTGAATATGTGAGGGAGTATTAAATACATGTATTGTTTGATTAACATACGATAACATGGGACATGATGAGTGATGAAACTTTTTTGGTTGTTGTTGCTCTAATGAGTGTATTCTGAATATCAGTCTAAATGGACTTTTAATCAAACATGCATGGTGGCAATAAGTCATCTTTTTCTTTTTACTCTTTCCAGTAAAAGAAACAACAACAGAAACACAAAAAGATTCCCCTGTTCAGCACAGCAGTGGTCACATGCCCTGCTGACTCGGATGCGGACGGTAGCCGAGTGCACACACCCAGACCTGTTACACGAGTGTGGCTTTGGTTTGTAAGACTGGGACCAGCTTAGTATACAAACAACATTAACGCTCCTTGGATTTTAAAATAGAAAGACAATTGCCCAGTGAGCCTAAACAAATGCTTCAACTGCCTTTTAATGTTTTAACTGTGACTAGAAAAACACTGATGTGACATTTCCGGATCAACACAAAATGGGATCAAATTTAGGAATTCGTAATGATCACTGCTATTGTCGCTGTCATTGTTGGTTTTATGATGCACAAATGATTGAATTCTTCTTTCTCTCAATGACGTGTACATCCTGTCTGCCATCCAGTCTGGACATCCCAAGTATCTCTCTGTTGCTGCCGTTTCCCGGCCACAGCTGCCCTGCCCTGTGCAGTTCACACATCATCACCTATGGGACTCGGATGATGTCATGAACATGAAGAGCGCTGCTTCTTTTTTGTCGGTCTCAAACATAACGACCGTAAACTGGATGTTAGGTTTAAGTTATATCTTCCAGGCATTAAAGTAAATGCCCACTTGTCAACTTTTGATTGATTTTAATGGTTTTTTTAATTGAGAGTTTACATGAATTTCCTCCATTGAAATCATTCCTTACTGGTGAATAAGTAGCCTCAGTTACTCAACATTTCTAGCATCTGATTTATGCTGTGGAATTGGTGGGAATGTCAGTAGAGAAATTCAATATTTTACATTATATGATGGTTTTCTGTCGGTATTATTGTTGAACAAAAACAGATGCTTCTTAAGCTTGAAGAAAAACCACCACCAATTTACCATTTGTGTTTCAACCAGTTGGATATGATTGTCTTTAAATCCTGAGATGGCACATTTAGAATTTCTATAGTCTGATGTTTCCCTCAACTTCCACCTCTCTCCTCATCAAGTCTAGCCACATCCTCTGTTTCGAATACAGAAAAGGAAAGAGGAAGACGTTTCTGAATTGTGTTTTATGAGTGGTTGAAACTGCCACTTCTGCGGTTTTCATCAGTCCGCGCTGTACATTCTACTAAAAGTTCCTGAGGTTTTCAAGACATGACAATTTAGCAATTTTAATTGGGAAGATGTTTTCCAAACAAATCTTTGCTCCCTGGGACCTGCATGCTCTTTAAAATGACAAAGAGGGGCTGTAGATCAACAGCTTGGTGTTACGGTTATGTCTCTGTTTGAGCGCCACCTTGGCTTTGCAAATGTGTTTCTCTTCATTTCCTTAAATGCAGTAAAAGCTCACTTTGGATGACCGCAGGCGGCGCGCACATGCACTGACGGAGGAATCTTGTTTTTCAACAGCACTGAAAAGCAGTTAGTGTCTAAGAATGGCACGGTGAAGCAGGGACAAAGCAAACAAAAGAGGCAGGTGGGAGAGGCTGCTGCTGGCCTGTTGCTGGACTTGGCTCCATTTTAAGATGCAATGTCCTTTTATATTTATTTTGGATGACTTCAAAGATTATCTTTTCTTAGACAGGCTTGTGAAAAAGAGCCCAAAATATAGATACAGTTTGTAACATGAGTCGTTCTTATTTGAATAAATAAGGCTTTATATTTTAACTGTAAGATCCAATAAAGGCTTTCTACATCTATTATCGAGATGAATAGTTAAGGTCAGTATTCCGATTCCAAGGATTATACTCGGATTACATTTAAAATAATATAATAAACAGATTTGTGGCCCCCTCTCTTCGTGCCGTTCATCTGCACCGCTCTTTCCCATTTTAATTCAAACTAGGTGTGAGGTTTGTCGACCTGTCTTTTGACACCTCGCTATTTATCTGTCGGACACAGGCTCAGGGCAGAACCCCCGGAAAACAAGGGCAGATTTTTGTTTTCAGAGAACTGCTGAGGAACTTTGATGCCAAGTTCCTCTGCGGCAAAAGGCAAGGCCCCGACCAAGCACATCTGAGAGTACTTTGGTGAAATAACAGCAAATGTTTGTCTTGTATTGTATGGCACGCTGCAGGAGGAGCGCTAAAGCCCCTTCTTCCAGCGCCTAAAGCACCTCTTAATAAAATAGTCAAGAATAACTCCTTCACCTTAATCTTCCCCTCAGATTACTGCACTCAGGGCGGGAAATTAGCAGCAGGCCAATGCACTTCCCTTTTTCTTTCTCTCACACTGTTACATCTTTATGTGCCTCCTTCTTCCTCTCCTTCTCTTCTTTATCCATCTTCCTTTGCATATTACATTTTTGTTTCCTGTCTAATTCTCTCTATCCCTCTTTGTGGTGGGCCAGATGAACTCTCCGTGGCAGAGGGGGGGGACAGCTTTTTATTGGGTCAGTATTAGAAGCAACATGTGGCTAATGGGTGGCTGCATTTTCCATGGTCTGGTCCTCATCAGTGGGGAGAAGGGGCCTAAACAACTAAACATGGCCGTTGACAATTGATACGAGCTCTTTTAAGTGGATCTGCTTGGTTGAAGCGGGGGTGGGGCGGGGCGTGTGAGAGTGTGTGTGTGACCGAGCACAAGCACATGTGTGTGCACCTTTGCATGCTAATTTGGACGCTAACGGACGCACACAAGCACCTTTGGGGAGCCTCCATACTAGAATGTGTGTGTGTGTGTCCATTGTGTCCAGGAGTGTAACCCACACCTTGAGTACGGTAGCTGCGGTAGCTTTGAGCGTGGTTCTTCCCGCCGTCTGATCCTCGTAACCAGAACTGCTTCTTTACTGCTTCCTGTCCGCTTGGCCCACCTTCCCCCTTGCCCGCCTGCCATCTGGGTCTGCCAAGACACACACACACACACTCACACTCACACTCACACTCACACTCACACACTAACATGGTTAGGACAGGGGTCCTCGTGCTCTAACCTGCTTCTTTAAATTTCAACTGCACCTTTGAAACCAATATCGCACAGAGGAGAAGCGATAAATGGACTCCACCATCTATGTTCTCTATTTCTCTCGGTTTTCTTTTGTCCTGACATAAGGACGTTAAACCGTTTATTTTCTCTAAAGCCCTATTTGTTACAATTATATTTTAATTCAGAGATCATAGCAAAGTTGAACCGTATACATGAAGCTCTTATCATTGTGTGTTTCAAAATAATCATATTCAAAGAGGTTTAAAACTGATACAAATGAATGCCTGGAAGGTCATTTTGTGTTGGAAATGAAATACAGCTCTCCTCTCAGCTTTCACTTGGATATAGGACTTTGAATTCAGTGATCTTTTGCATCAGTATTGAATGATTGTTGATATCAATGCATCTTATCTTCATGGCCATGCCATTGAGTCTTGGCTCTCAAGAATACTGGGAATCAGAATTGAGTATTTTCTTCATAATTGGTAGTGGATAAAACGTATACTAGAATCAAAGCCTGGACAATGAAATGCAAGTATCTACATTACGTACCTGTGTAGATAGCGTTTCTGAGCAGGGGGCACTGTGGGTTTACAGTATCAGGGGTTCTGGTTGACACTTTGATCACGTCCTCCCCTCTTCAAACCTTCATTGTGTTTAAGATCAGATCACACACACACACACACACACACACACACACACACACACACACACACACACACACACACACACACACACACACACACACACACACACACACACACACACACACACACACACACACACACACACACACACACACACACACACACACACACACACGCACACACACCACAGGTGGAAGGGGCAGTGTCAGGTGTAGCGGGGCACAATGCGGGGATGCATAGCAGCGAGCCGGCCTGGTGTCTGTGACAGTGACGGCGGCAGTGCGCTCCTCAAAGCTGCTCCTCTCCTCTTTCAGCACCTACTGTCACAGAGTGTGTGAGGAACATCGCTGGCCAAAAAGATAGACAGTTACTGGACAATAGTTTTTACCATTTTGGACATTGGTGATGATGTCATTTACCTGACAAAAATAGTGGAAGACAATTGCAAATAAACTAATTAGTACATTAATTATTTCCATGTGGGTGTCCCAGATTATTTTTCAACTAAGGATTTTACTGATTCATGATTTGATCAAAAGTCATCAGGGCTTGTGTGTTTGGTCGCTGTAGTTATGTATTTGACTTAGGCCTGAATTGTCCCTTTGTTAAACAGCTGGAATAAAAAGCCTGGCTGCAGAGAGGAGTGAATACCTGAAAAGTGGATAAATAGAATTGTTTTCACAGGTTGTTCATGAGACGATGAGGGAATAAGCAGAGTGGGAACGGGAAAAAATGACTACTTATTTATTTTCAGTGCCGCAAGTGCCTGCTCCCAGCTTATTGGTTTTTTGGATGACTCTTTTACTCTAAAGAGGGCAATTTGTGTCCCTCTCTCGTCTCTCTCAGGAGGAGAGGGCTGAAGTGGCTGGCTTATTTTTGCGGGGTCTCGTGGTCTTGACTTGTGGTGACATATTAATTGAGCGGTTCCTCTAAAGAAAAGAAAGGCCAATGTCACGATTGGTCCGATGTTGTTTGTAGAGCTTTGAAAATTGGTTTTGTTTGGCTGGAAAAGCTCTCAGGTGTTTATTTACACATCAGAAAGTTTCAAATGGCAGCTGGCTCTCTGCCGTTTTCTGTATGCGTGTTTGTGTGTCTCTGTCTGGATGCATATGTGCCGTGTTTGCTCACTTATGTACATGCCAGCTGTGTGGGGCATGTTTGCATGCTAGAGATAAAGACCGGTGGAGATGGAGACAGAAGAGAGGAGGTGAGCGAGACAGTTTCCTCTGGCCACCTGCCTCTTAGGTTTCCAGCTGGTTGTCCTCCCTGTCTTCTTCATCCATTATTGACCGCATTCGTTCACACCAGCTTCTAGAAGTCATCACGACTTCTGTGTTTTTTCCCAACTTTTCTCCGTGGAGTGTGTGTGTGTGTGTGTGTGTGTGTGTGTGTGTGTGTGTGTGTGTGTGTGTGTGTGTGTGTGTGTGTGTGTGTGTGTGTGTGTGTGTGTGTGTGTGTGTGTGTGTGTGTGTGTGTGTGTGTGTGTGTGTGTGTGTGTGTGTGTGTGTGTGTGTTTGCTTGTTGGCATGAGCTCTTCAATGCGGATGAAAGCTTGGTGCTAGTTTCAGACACTATTACGTTAGACAAACACACACACACACAAACACACACACACACACACACACACACACACACACACACACACACACACACACACACACACACACACACACACACACACACACACACACACACACACACACACACACACACACACACACACACACAGGAATAAGCAGAATGTATATCGTAGTATATTTCCTGAAACTCAAATGCAGAAGCTCAGCACAGCCAATGAGTGAGGGGAAGTAACTGCTCAGCCTCCTATATAGTTACAACACACATGCAGTGTTTACCCTACCATTGTCTTGGAGGGGCGCTGCGCCCCGCCAACGGAGCCCCACGCCCCCCTAGAAATTCAAGGTGTCTAAAAAAATTAATATAATTTTCTTTTTTAATATTTTTTTTTTTTAGTATATATATATATAGCACCAAATTGCAACTAATCTATATCTACTGTCACTTTTCACATTGAACATGTGTTCTTTTATTAAATAAACGCTTTCATTTTAAGTTGTGAGTTCAGTGTTTTTTACCCTAAGAAACACTGATGCATTAATCAATAAAAATAAACCACAGCTCCTCTCTCTACTCCAGAGGATTTAACAGAACATTTAAAAACAAATATTAAAAAAAATATCCCAATGCAACCACGATCCCCCAACCCCCCCCCCCCCCCCCCCCCCCCCCCCTGCGCTCAGGGGCAGCACCCCCCCAAAGCAGTAAACCTAGGGGAAACACTGCACATGGTTACCAAGACAATAATTGTTTTAGTTGGCATCTGTGTGAAGAGGAACATTAAAATAACAACATGAGGCCTTAACAAATTAGCCAGCTGGAAAATTAAACATTTGTTCTGGAGAGAATACATTATTTTGGGAAAAGGCAAATTTAAGTTTGCTTTATTTTCCATCTTATGCGATTTGGAAATGCTCTCTAGGGATCCTAGAAGAACATTTTGAAGTATTTTACAACATAGGATGCAAGTATGGGAGTGTTTTTGTTGACCTAATAGCTGATTGAAGGAAAGACATCGTTAATCTTAAATTTGGACAAAAACAAAATAGAAAGAACACAAGCTTGAGTAGAGTAGAGAAAAGTAAGTATGTAAAGTATAGAAAACAGAAACTTTCTCAACGTGTAGCAGGCTGCTAAATGATCCATACATTAGCTGTGTTTTAATGAAGCGAGACTGATCTCTCTCTCTCTCTCTCGGTCGTTCTCTGTGTCTCTGCTCAACTGAAGTATCAATAATAAGATTTATCTGTCTTCCCCCCGCAGCCTTGATTCAATTATCTTCATCTCTCTCCCTCTTTCTCTTCCTCTGGCTCCCTCCCTACTTGCCCCTTCGCTGTGGATCCGTTTCCAATTGAAGGCAGGTCATGCTTTGTGTTTCTATTTGTCATGACAGGGTTCCTTAACAAGTGGAGGCTCCCTTCCACTGCAGCTTAATCTGATCTGGAGGGAGGGCGGGAGGGATGAGGAAGGTGGGGGTAACCAGGTAAAAGTGGGGTCACAAGTAGTTTACCTCCAACTCCTCATTGTCTGCATTTCCCCTTTTTAGGGAAATTAGATTTGCGTGATCCCTCCTCCTCCCCCTTTTCCAAATGTGTGTTTCGTGTCCAATTTTAGGCTTTTGAAGTTTGAAGGGTCCCTTAACCATCCACACGGCCATCTCAGCCAAACCCCCTCCCCGCCTTTATCTGGCCTCCACCTACTTCCAGACATACCTCATTACCTGAGGCTGTATTGGAGGAACGATTGGCGGCTAATCAAATTGACTTCAGGTTTTCTGCCTGCAGAAGAACTGGCGGCCATCGAAGGGTCATTGGTTCAATGCTAGGCTTCAGAAAAACTTCACAAGGTTGAAAAAACTCTTGAGTAAAACAAAAGATAGCCTTTCATTTTCAAAAGGTGTGTAACATATCATGTTGTCCTGTGAAGAACACATTCGTCAACTGGTGGCACCAGGTCCAGCTTCTTCATTTTATTCCAAAAATGTTGCAAACCTGTTTTTACACTTGACTGGAAAAGTTGTCACATGGAGAAACAGAAATGTGATAAATGCTAGTGAAAACATGTTGTACAAACATATACATTATAGTACCTCTACGTCTTTGACACTAGATCAAGCATTACTACCATCCTGCACCTCTACCAGAAATAGGTACAAAATACAAAACAAAAAACCCTTAATGAACATAGATTAAATACATTCATTTATCAGAGTTACTGGTGCACAGGGTAGTACAGTATATAGTCGTACATAGGCCTGCATAAAGGTTGTTAATGAGAACTTTTATTTTTGCTGTAATTTCTGAAATTAACTGAAAACTTCTCTCGAATCTGAAACTACCGGTTCTGTGAGCTAACATGAAGGCATCCCATCAAAACACCCAAAGGGAAAGCGAGTGAGGTACAGAGTAAATTCAGAGAGACAGAGTTTAGTCTGTTTACAATTGGCAGGTCTGGAGTGTGAACATCTTGAGGTGAGCCTCTGGCTAATTTCACAGAAGCTGTGAATGAAGCCTTTCTTTTGGCCTGTGCTATGCTAATGGCTGCATGCATACACACATATGCAGTAAGTGCGCACATGCAAAAAATCCTCCTCCCTCAGAAAAACACACACTTCAATTTACACACACATCACTTGTAAGTGCACATGAGAGATGAGGCAGGGCAGTGCAGCTGTTGGAGCAGCCACAGGCATTAGCTGGTACAGTTCTGTATATTAAGGGGGGGGGGGTGGGGTCGGCCTTGTTTTTAGGGTTGCTAGCCATTTGCACTGCTCTTGGATTTCCACAGGGAGCACTGGGTATGTGATAGATACCAAGCATCTGTCTTATTGCTCAGCCCCGTACGTGAATTTTTAAATTAGTCAGAAGGAGGTCGGACGTACATTTCTGTTGGGTGGATTACATGCGGAGGAAATATCCCTGGCCTTAGCTCTTACTAGGCACCGTGAGGAAAAATCTGTGTCAAATGAGTTACCATGTGTTACTCTCTGACATATTTTATCCATTTCGCTGACACTTTTATTCAAAGTGACCTACAGCAAGCTGCTGACAACGAATAAGAAGTTCAGTTTTACACAACACTTGGATGCTGGTGGGCTTTAGTTCTAGGAGTCAAAGGTGACGTTTTAGTTAATATGGGTCACTTTCCCCCACCACATGGCCACCCTGATGCATCATTTTAACACAGTGATGCCTACTGTATGACATTTCCATACAGGAATAATAAGGCTTCTGTTAGAGATGATCGTTATCAACATGCCTGGATGGAGTCTTTGTGTGGCAGCTGTCAGCAGCCTCATCTACAATGGCTGTTTCACACACACTCACCACTATTGGCATATTTATGATCTGTGTTGTGATGGCTCTAAATTCACGAATTGTTCCCTTCCACTGCTCAGTCGTAAAAGTTGTCCAGTTTGGAGAGCTCCAAAAAGCAACCTTGACATGCGGGGAGTGAATAATTTTACAGCGTATTGTTCAACCCGCCATTTACATCTCACAAATCACCAGTTTGTCTGTTTTTATTTTCTGACAGACAATTACAACTGAAAGGAGGAAAACATCAGTCAGTTTTATTTCCCTCGAAGGCAGACATTATTCTCCCTGTGGTTGTGATCATGGTGTGTGTGACAGCTCTTTTGACCTTTCCGCAGTGGGTATGCCTCTCTGTGGCCCTTCCTTTGGGCCCGAAAACACTAGAGTGCAATTTATTTTTATAATGAAGGCCCGAAAGTAGTGTATTTATATGTGGGAGGGGGCAAAACAAAGCATCAACATGTTTTATATATGTGTATTTGTTGGCAAAGGGCAGCAGAAAGACATGTCATCTTTGGTGAGCGTCCCCTGGCGTTTGGCTCCGCGTTGACCTCTCACCCAAATTAAACTTCCACATTTCTCCCCCCCCTCTCCTCGCCTCCCTCACCCTCTCTCCACTGCCCACTGCCAGGCACTTTTGTTTTCACATGGCCGACTTCTCAGGGAACACGCTCATATTTGTGGCTTTTGGGGTTGGCAGCAGAGTGTGCAGCGCCTGTCAAGCTTTTTCACTCCGACTAACCCCAGCTCCCAAATTGAACTGTTCAGTCATTTCCTGTCATCCCCCTCAACCACCTCCCTTTCCCATATTTGCCAATAATGTAAAATATCATTGTTGAGTTCGCCAGGGCAAAACATCATGTTCTGTAGTTCGTCTTTTCCTCTGCATAGTAGTCGTCCACGCTGAAAGTTGGTCACTGAAAACCTCTCAAAATCCAGATTAGAAATTGACGGACAGCTCGTGGAGCCTTCAGCACTTTTGGCTCCCGAAGAATACATTAGTTTGACCTACAAAGCATAAGCAAACATTTTGGTCTTACTGAGTACCCGCAAAGCTGTTAGCATGAGGGCAGGGTTAGAGAAATCCTCCACAAATAGGCCCGGGCTCATCCAAAGCATATCCCTGAATGTGAGGGAGAGGAAGAGACATGCAGAAAGAAAAGGCAGAGCGCAAGATAGTTATCTGAAGTGAGGTCAGAAATGAAACATGTCATAGCAAATTAGAGCCATGTTGTTTGAATTACTCGGGCCTGCTTCTTAAAGAAAGCCTGCCCATGAAAAAAAAAAAAGTGGGCAGAGAGCGTGATGGAGTAAGAAACACCAGAGACAGACGGAGGGAAAAATGGGAAAAAGAAAGACACGAGAGGTAATTTCAGCGGGAGCAAAAGAGATAAAGACCTAGGAAGATATGAAAAGAAAGAATAACAGTTAGCAGGAGAGGAAACAGAGGGAGGGAGAGAGAGGCCTGACAGTAAAAAAATAATGTTTTCTCTGGAACAAATAATGTGACTCTGAGTCATGGCCCTGCCGAGGAATGATGATGATGATCATGATCATGATGATGATGATGATGAGAAGAAACCTTGGACTCATTCCTGCTTGGAGCTAAGTTTGGGGCATCATTTACCAAACTACTGGAGAGGGGCCCCTGCGTGTTGTGTGTGTGTATGTGCAATAATAACCACATTCTCTAAGCATCTTCGGCCACCGGGGCCTGTTTTTATAGCTGGGAACAGGGATGGGCCAACACTCGTTAGGAAGACTATTTCGGAAGATGGGAGAAAAAAAGAAAACTGAGAGCTTGAGGGGAGAAGGATGACCAGAAGGGGGTGTGCAGAGAGGGGACATGGAGCCCACAGGCTGGCCCCTGCAACTGTGATGTGTTGAGCGAGAGATGAGCTGGCTTTCTTTGGGAAACGGCCTCCTGAGATCTGTGCATGTCTCCCCGACGATATTTCACAACTCTGAAGAAGGGAAAAACACTGAGAAAGCATTGTGGAAAGTGACAAATGGAGAGGCTGGCTCAAAATCACCTATTAGAATACGTCACATTAGATATATCATGGTGTTTTTTCTCCTTACGCAATGGCCGAATCACTTAATTTAACATCTCCTGTCTCTTTTTGTCTTCTCTTCTCTGTGTTAAATGATGAAACAATTTCATCTTTCACTCTCCGAAAATCGCCCTCAAATGTGTTTTGTTCGGTTTCCTAGCAAAGAGAGTCATCACACAACCACACATTATATCTATGTGGTTATCTCTGTGTGTGTGTGCAAGACCGAGTTGAGAGTGATATCTTGGTTTCAGCTTATTGCGTAGCCACAAAGACAGGTATTAAATTGATGGGAAACACACTCGTGCACACAGAGGGAAAGAGTACAAAACAAGCAGGGGATAAGCTGAGCTGGTAATCTTGCCTTCAACAAAGGAATGCATTTATGAGACACGTGTGTTTGTGTGTGCCTGTATGTGTGTGTAAAGTTGTGGGGCTGTGACTGTGTATGCACCCGGCCACAAAGTAAGTATCTCATTTTCCGTTTGTATTGTGTAGCCGTCCACCGCAGTGTAAGTCATGCCACCGTAAACACAAGGGGGGACAGGCGTCTTTGAATAGCAGCAGTGTGCGTTGGAAGACATCAGGCGGTGAATCCATCACGTTACCACTGACAGGCCCAGCGATGGGAAATAAATATTTACTCTAAGCTTCCCCAAATCACATCCAGAGATTTCTCGCTGCTCTTTTTGTCTCTTCTTCTCTTGACTGCCATTTCTGTCAATGTATTTTAATCCAGCGGTCTCTTTTTTTCCTGATTCTGTCCTCTTCTCTTTGATTCCTTTTATCTCTATCTATGTTTAATTGACCCTCATTCAATCCATCATGGTTCCCCAAAAAACACATAAAAGCAGGGGCCCTTGGAGACGGGGAACACGGGTCATGTTTCCTCTCAAGCACACACACACACACACACACACACACACACACACACACACACACACACACACACACACACACACACACACACACACACACACACACACACACACACACACACACACACACACACACACACACACACACACACACACACACACACACACACACACACACACACACACTCACAGGAGTACAAACATATACACAAACATGCCCACCGCACACACAAATGCACGCACGGTCAGCCTGAGATATTCATCTGGGGTTTGTCATGTCAGACATGGCCCATGTCTCTCTCTTCTGTAATTATGGCAGTATTTATTTTTTCAGATCGCCCCGCTGGGTTAGGAGCGTCCCGTGGTGTGGTTTGGACGTGGAAGCACACTCTGCTCAAGACATCCAGTTTAGCAGTAAAAAAGGACTCACAGTACATTGACTAGAAATTGGTAACCCGTAATTCAAAGATTTTATGTAATGTGGAGGAAGTGTGTGTGTGTGTGTGTGTGTGTGTGTGTGTGTGTGTGTGTGTGTGTGTGTGTGTGTGTGTGTGTGTGTGTGTGTGTGTGTGTGTGTGTGTGTGTGTGTGTGTGTGTGTGTGTGTGTGTGTGTGTGTGTGTGTGTGTGTGTGTGTTTGTGTGTGTTTGTGCACAGCTGTGAATGCAAATCTAGGAGAAAAGGAATGAAGGGTTCTAACTCTAGCAGAGTAAAAGCTCGACAGATTGACTCTCGCCAATGCCAGGAGAGAGATTTGATATTTTAATGTCTCATTGCATTACATAACACTTATAAACCTCCCATAATGCCTGACTGACTTTTTAACAACTTCTGCATGTGCAGCGTATTTATAACTTCAGACCGTGTTGCCTCACACAACGTTTTCAAGTCAATGTCTGTCAATTTCATTAAAACTATTCAATCAAACAAAACACACTTTTTTTTACCTACGGGTCTGAAGAAATTGAGACGGTACTTTTTAATATTTGTATTCACCAACCAAGAAGAATCAACAGAGTAATTGATGATTAAACTATTTGATTGTGCATTTATTTGTATGTTTTTATTCTTCTTTTAAACTTGGGTTCATAGTTCATTCGATCATTACTAACTGAGTCATAAGCATATATTTTATCTTTTGGCAAATGCAATTTTTCTATTTTGACTTTTTAAATGTTGTGTGGTCTCCTTTAACATAACTTACATGCTACAGTAGTTTTTTGCACTCAGGGATGTCATGACAAGTCAACAGGTGTTCAGACCGGATTGAAAAAAGTAACATTGTGTCTGGTACCTAGAAACAACACTAGAAATGTCCACTTTGAATTATAAGTCATAGTTCAAAGTTCATATTGGCAGTGCTTGAATTGGGCCGGTACTCACCGGTACGCAGTACCGGCACTTCTGATTTTTACCCATGTGGTACCGGCACTTCTTACTGAGTACCGGCAAGGTGCCGGTACTCAGTAAAATGCCGGTACTCAGCCGCCGGCAATATACGTATATATAGTAAACGCAACGCAGCGCAAATGTGGGTCTGACTCTGCCTCACAGAGGGTGACTGGCTGTCTACATGACGTGGCCTGCCGACATTGCCACTTTCATACAGATCATACTAATGCCCTCGATTGGTCTCTGTGTGTCATTCAAGCTCGGGAGGGTGTGTGTTGGTGTATGTGTGGCGCGAGCGAGCGAGAAAGCGCGCGCACCGGTTACGTGTATTGTTGTTAGCATCTGGTGCTAGCTAGCTGCGCTAACGGATATAAGGAGCTTTTTCAACAACAAGGTGGAGGGAGAGTCCTTTGCTGTCAGACTGAGAGGCTGATAACTACAGCTCTGGTGAGGTAAATTACTCTCTGAGTCTTTAGATAGTTAACTTAGTTTAAGTTATCTCAGTGGGTCTCAAACGGCTCGGTCACCATTTATGTAAACACATATTTCCATTTGAGGGGGTAGTGATTAGTAAAATATGCATGAATAATACAAAAAAAATGTTAACTAGGTGAAAAAAGGTAAGATAAACTTGTTGAGAGCTAAAACTAGTCTTTGCTGTTGCCTCAAAGAGGAGCAGGGGGGAGAGGAGGGAGACAGGAGAGGCCGATTCAGGAGCCCAGACACACTCACAACTATAAATGAACCAAAAACAAATAAATAAACAAGTTTCAATGTTTTTTCATATTGGATATTGTATGTTATTGGTTATGGCCATGTACTTATGATTTTATGATTATTTAAATGTATACATTTTTGTTTCATATGGGTGTAGTCTCTTTATTTCCCCCTCAAAATGCACCAGATTGATGCATTTAAGTCCAACATAAAAAAAAAAATCTTACCGGGGGAACATGCCCCCGGACCCCCCTATAGGATTGTTGGCCCGGCCCCACTGTTTCCAAATAGATTTGCAATTTAAAAAAAATAGTAACCCATCTCCATATGTTTCTTTTTGGGTAGTAGATTTAAACTAGAGGGCTATCACTTTGTGCAGCAACGCTATTGACAAATAAATCCAGCAAAATGGCACAAAAAACTGGTAGTGGCCTCAGGGACGAGGAGTCATTTAACCAGCCAGTAGGAGTCAAGCTTTACTTTCTTTTTTATCCATAAAGAAAAAGTAAATCTGTTTACAGTTGTTTCATTATG
Organism: Notothenia rossii; assembly: GCF_949606895.1. Lineage (NCBI taxonomy): Eukaryota > Metazoa > Chordata > Actinopteri > Perciformes > Nototheniidae > Notothenia > Notothenia rossii. The sequence goes on from NC_136902.1 coordinate 24,819,060, forward strand.
GATGTTGAGATGTATCCATATATCTCTTCATTTTGCTCTCAAAGTGCACCAGATTGATGCATCTAACTTCAATATTTAAAAAAAAAAATTCCCGGGGGAGCATGCCCCCGGACCCCCCTAGACTAGAGGGTGTCAGGTCCACTCCCCACTTATAAAAATAGCACTTTACCACTGCACCCCCTCTAATCTCAGATGCACACTGAGTCATTTTGTTTAAGTACAGTGAGCCTTTCTAAAATATACAGTAAAGAGACAAACCCACCAGCATTATAGGATATACTATGACTTTGTGCGAAATACTTGTTGCTGATTTAGAGTACTGGCACCTTTTTTATTCCAATTCAAGCACTGCATATTGGGTTAAAGCAATTAAATTAAACAGGACTTTCGTACCTGTCTGATTGTTTGTGTTGAGCTCATGTCTAAAGTTTTTGTCCTGGTATCTGGAGAATAATAATGAAGTAGAATAAAGACGTTTATAAAACTGTGTGTAAAAGTAGGATTTATAAAAGGGCTGTTGTATTAGGAATCATGCAGTCAAGCAGGTAACCTCATCCGAACCCTGACCATTACTAGATTCTGGAAAACCCTAAAGATGACTGTCTCTTCTAACCTTTCCTCTTTTCTTGTGGGTTGCACACTCAGTAATGACTGCGTGTGTGTGTTTTTTTGTGTGGGTGTCTGTCTCCCCAGCTGAGGGGAATCGCCCTCTGTCCCGGGCACACTCAATGAACTTGGCACTCACGCCACCTTTTTCACCGCTCTGGCTTCCTTTCACTTTTTCTTCCCTGTCTTTCTGTCTCCTCATTTCACTCCATCGCCTTACAAATCCTTTTCCCTCTCACTGTCTTTTTATCACTTTCCTCCAAGCTGCCTTACTTCTCTCTTGACAAAAAACGCAGATGAGTCCCCTTGAAAAAAAGAAATAAAAATCCAACAAGATATAGATAATGGCTAGTGTCCAATCGGCCCGTGGTGCTAATCAGCGAACATCGTGGGAAAAGCGCAGGGGGACAGGGGCGGCGGCAGTGGTGGAGTTGGTGGTAAGAGGAAAACCAGGCCCATTGTGCCGGGGAGATTAAAGTCCCCGAAAAGGCGGCATTGTCCACCGACAGGGATAAATCTTCCTCCTCCCGTCACTCAGGCCCTGAATTCAATTCTCCTCAACCCCTCCTAAAAGAGAGGCTTATCTCCCGCTCAATAGCTTGTTACGCTACAAGCCAGGCAGGAATGCACCAAGTTGTATCCCTGACACCCGCTCACTGAGTTAAAAAGGAATTAGGGGGGGTGCAAAAGAGCGAGTGAGGGAAAGTGAGTGGATGAATTGCGACCTCTATTTTGCGAGAGGATGTGCGCTGGGAGGCAGAGTGAGGTGCCAACAGAGGCTGACACAAGGAGAGGGGACTAGAGAGCGAGATTGATTGACTGCTGCCGGGGGATTGAGGCCAGTGGAGAAGAATAGCGCCCTGCTCAGCCTGCTTGCTGCGGGGCTGCGAGCAGCATGGTAAACTGCTGCCCCATTGGAGGGCAGACAGAGGAGCCCCAGCGGAAGAGACCACTTGGGAGCTGCTGGCATGCGGTCTGGATGCCACCTAACAAACTCCCCCCCCCCTCCTTCCCTTTCCTTTGCCCACTATTGCTACAGCAGCATCTCTGTAACTCCTCCAGTCCAGGGGGCATCACCAGTTGCTAAGACCCACTGCTTCACAACACTTGGATGCCCCACATCCCCTCCAAATGGATTCAATTCAGACCCCCCTGGTCTCACAAAAAGGGATAGACAGAAACAGAGAAAGGATGGTTGGCAAATAAAAAGAACTTGTGCTAGACTCGGACCCATAGTCCTGCTCTGTTTGGCCCAAACAGAAAAACAAGCCCTGCATCTCCATTTTTCACCCCTTTCTTCCTTTCTCTTACACCCATTGGCGCTATCTCCGGGAAAAGACACAAAAAGATAGAAGAGAGAAAGGGAGAGAAATGGAGGGAGAGAGAGGGAGTTATCGATATAACACTCAGTGAATGCCCCTTCTCTTTACCACTTCTCTTCTTAGAAAACAAGATTTCCCCCTCCTTTGGACTCCTTTGCCCCCCCATACCCTCCTCCTGTTGCCCCTTGTATGAAAAAAAACAGGATTTTTCCGCTTTGCCACCAATTTCCTCATTTGTTGTTTCTGCCCACTCTGTCCTCGCTTTCACAATGCACCCCTCCCTTCTCTGTAGCCCCCATTTACTGTGACTTGGCTCCACTTAATGACGGGGCTTACACCTGCTTACAGGATTAAATTAATTAGCACGAAACAGGGATTGGTGGAGGGAGTTGGGTGCGAAGAAGAGGAAGAGGTGGGGGGGTGGCAGAGTGAGTACAACAACAGGGGGTCAGGAGAAAAGTACAGCAGGAAGAAGGCACAATAAAGAACGGGCCGCTTGGTGGCTGCCGCTGGGCCTCATGTTCTGCCGGATGCTGGGGGTGGTAGTGGGTGTCGGAGGGGGGTGATGGCTTGTGTTCAATAGAGGAAATGGGGTTGGCCAAAAGGACAGGGAGAATTGCGCTGTTGGTTGGTGGTTGGGGACTCCTGGACAATGTTTGGGTGCGCAGGGTCAAAGGTGACAGCCGCCATTGTGGGGATACGTCTGGTTCTTGTTCCTTGTTTAGAGCCGAACAGAGCTACCTAAAGGTTATAAGATGAATCTAAGGAGATGCAAAGGGTAGAACAGGACTCTAAATGTGCACATGAGAAAGTCTGGGAAGGCAAAATCTGCAGTTGAACCACTCCCAATTTATCAACATGCAAATGAGGCGTCACAAGTCATGTCGACTGGCCAAAAACATGGTATAAAAAAAACAATACGATGCTTAACAATAAAAAATAAAAAAGACTAGAACGCTTTTTTAATTAAGTCATCAAATTCCCGCCAAGATTCTTCATTATTTGCATCGTAAATCCTCATTTTGTATCCCACATCTAACGCCAAATGTCCCTCTGAAGTATTCAATCTGTTTACACATTTCCACTTTTGGTTGAAACAGGGTTCTATATTGTATTCTTTATTTAGGAAGAGGTCTATACAAATGTACATGCCTCAGCTTTGCCCATCCGCTTCTCTTTGGGCTGGGCTGTCATCTGTCTCATGTCTCATGACCTCAGTCTCCTCTCCGTCCCTCTCTATCTCTGTCCCACTCGAGCAGCGAGATGTGCGGTTAGAAGGCTGGATCCATCACGATAAGCACTTGCAGATGCTCTGCTAGCCCGGTCATGCTAGCAGAGCTGGGGAAATATTGCATTTTCTCTGTATGACTGTTGACAGTATTGAATAGGGGGATCTTCCTGGTTTCTGTCATCAATGTCAGTTCAGCATTTAAATGAGAAAGCTTTCTGCCAGTTTTTCCTAAATGGGAGGCATTTGGATGGTAGCACACACACATATTATACAGTATAAACAAACACATAGGGTTGTCCTCGCATGCAGGTTACAGCAATGGTCACATAACTGTAGGATTGCACACATTATACTCTTGCCATCCAATAACCACATGTGCTATCAGTTTCCTTGAATATCTACCTGTCCTATTTGTTCAATCAATTTGGGTAGGAGACTTTTCGTTAAATACAAATCACAGTGCAATGTTTTCTCACACACACACACACACACGCACACACACACACACACACACACACACACACACACACACACACACACACACACACACACACACACACACACACACACACACACACACACACACACACACACACACACACACTCAAAAGCGACCTAGTTGATGACAGATGTGATGTGGTCCGGCCCATTGCGTGGCAGTGGTCACTTCAATCCCTTCCATATGACAGTGATTACGCAGGATGCAAATAATGCTTGTAGATCCCTGCACTGCCATAAGACACACACAAAGGCCAGGACACACACATAAGCTCACGCACCCCCCTCCGAACCCCCACTCGCTCAGGCTTATCACATTCTGTACCTATATTAACAAACAGCTAAGCTAATTGCTTTCCGTTATTAGTGCGTATGACAGAACACTCTCTTTGTGTTTAGCTGTGAACTTGCAGAGTAGGTGGATTGCAGAATGACTGACTGGGTTTTGTGAGCAACAGATTTGGGAACTGCTTGAATAAGGAATTCCTAGCAGCATTTATACAACAAACAAACACTGTTATGAAATGTAATATATACTTAATTTGGGTTTTATATGAAAATATTAGTTTTACTTTGTTCATAAATTGGATACTGAGGGTTTCACTTGTGGAGCAGGTGGTTGTATTTGTGATGTTTTGGGGTCAGGGGCTTTGCTTGCTTACAGGAGTGCTTGTGGGTCGGTTGTGTTTGTGTGAGAGTTTACAGCTGTGACAGCCTGTGGCCTTGCCAAATCGGACCACGTGCTGATAACACATTGACAAGATACTGGCAGACAATGTTGTGGATTTGTCACAACAGCTTATTCCATCAGCGGGTGAAAGCCAGCAGCAGAGAATAATGCAGAGGAGCAAGGAGAATTCATCTGGTTTGTTTGTGGAGACCTTAATGATGGACAACATTAAGAAACCCTGTTGAGAGATGTTTGTTTATTGTTCGACTTATTGCAGAATAAAGCAGTTAATGAATCAAGTGTTGGCAATAGATGATTCTATAGTTGCCGTCACCCTCATAAACTCTCTTAAAAGGTGTGTCTTTGATTCCTTTCTTCCTTCACTCTTTAAACTCTTTTCTTCCTCCTCCATCAGTAGGGTTTTAGAGCACAGTTTAGATGACCCATTCCTAATCCCCTGCCGAATGCAATCAGCAGACACCGCTGGTAATAACTTTGACTCGTACACTTTCCCTCTTCTGTCTTTGCCCTACCTCTCTCTCTCTCTTTTACATCCCCTACCTCTCTTTCCTCTGATTATATCCTGCCTACCTTCCTACCTACTTTGTTGGACAAAGGTGGCCCAATGAATGGCTGTTCGCCCTGGTGTGATAAATCACATGCTCAAAATGTACTTTCATTCAGCTTTCATGTAAAAAGAGAGAAAAGGAGAGGAGGAAGGGGTTGGAGGAGGAGAAAGAGGCCCCTGCCTATCCTAGCTTTCCTTGAAGCCTTGATGACAGATGCAGAGAGGTCTCAGTGAGAGGTAGAACAGAGAAGATTTAATGAGACACTATTTTATGTTCCCCTTACCTTTTTTTTTTTTTAGAACATATCAGCAGATAACTTGTATTTTTATGTATTTAATCTTTCATTTTTACTTGGACAATGCCCATTGGTCACCACAAATGTGCTTTCAGGCATCTTTTTGTCTGTTGACTCTTCGATATGATCCAACTGATGTCATTAAAACAACAAAATTAAAGGTGGCGGCCTCCAGATCTGCCATTTGGCCCAGCCACAAGATAAATTGCACACTCAATTTTAGCCTCAACGTAGGGGGCAAAAAAGACAAAAGCAACCAAGGGCCCAATGGCATCAAAGCGATTAGTGGCTGCCCAGGTAACCCCCCTCCCAACCCCAATTCTGCCCCACCCTCATCCTCTCTCCTCTTATCAGGCTAATTGAAGACAAGCTCTTTGAGAAGGACGCACAATGGGACCAACGGTAGAGTGGCATTTGAGACTCAACGGGTGGACCGGAGAAAGGGAGATGCCGGGGTATTCTATAAGCACCCCTACCCACCTCCTCGTCTAAGTCCCTTTCTCTGTCTTTCTTTTATCCCATGGCGTCTCATTCAATGCCCTACTTGACATAGCTCGACCTCTGAACCCAGAGTTTATGAACTGAAGCAGCAGCTATTTATTTGGTGTGGAACTAATGCGTGGCCGTACCATTGTGCGGAGATTTGGAGCAATGTTAGCATTGTGTTTGAGTTGCTGTGTGCTTGGATAAGCTGGTGGTCAGCAGACCTGGGTACTAATACCATTTCAAGAGCACTGACAGCTGGAGTTGAATTGTCATTTGTCAGAAAACCAATAAAGTTATGGCAAAAGGACAAACCCAAAGCTTTTTTTTTATAATCAGGGTTACTCTTCTTTCAGGATTGCTGTTTGAGGTTTCCAAATTCCAAGAACAGGTCTAAGCTATGCATCTTTAGGTCAATGAAAATGTTTAAAAGGCACCTGCCTTTTTGTAAGTGGAGGGCATTGCACTGCTCTCTCTATCTCTCTCTCTCTCTCTCTCTCTCTCTCTCTCTTTCTCTCTCTCTCTCTCTCCCTCTCCCTTAAAGAAATGCCTGTCTCCACCCACTGAGTAAACAGCGTTAATCTTCATAATAAGAACATCATCATCATTCAGAGTTCAAAGGTGAGGTTGTCAGTTCCTTCTTTGGGAGAATTTGTCAAATCACCCTCTTGTTTTTAGCCCAGCCACTCTATCTTTTGATCTAGTTATATATTATACTGTTCCGCAAAACTTAAGACAACACATTATTATAACTTCAACCATTAACAATGCATCTTTTTGATTTAGGAATATTTAAAATGATGACTCCTGAAAGTGAGGTTCTAACATTAAGTACTCACAAGAACCTGCAGCAACTGTTATGAAACCTTAAACAGTTGCAGATAAGCCATATAAATATATTCTTAGGCTTTCATCAATAAGATGAGTGAAAAGTCATAGATTAACAAGCCGTGGCCTGTCTATATGCAACCTGTTTGTTTGTGTGTGAAGGGAACAGGTTATTTGTTGAAGTGGTTGCGTTGTATCAGTCTCTTTGGAGGACATGCAGCTCCAAGCAAACACAAGAGCTCTGCTTAAACAAACAGGGGAGGACAGGAGAGCAAGACTAATGATGGGATCCACGCAGCTTACACACACATGTATAGACACACACATACACGTACACAAATGCACGTATACACTCACAAACTCAGCAGAGCAAAGACGAGAGGAATTTGTCCCCGGAAGAGGAGTGGTTTAAGATAAAGTGTTGGTCTGAACAAGAGGATGAAGAGAAAGTGATGTAATATCCCACCTCTTTATTCACTTCTGGATGCCAAACAGAGAGAAAATCTGTTCAACATTCAAATGCGTTGGTATGATCATATCCATCTTTGTTGCAAAATTTCCCATGTTTTTCAGTTCGATTGTTTTAGTGGCATGTGCTCGGTGTAACCTGCATTTGTGTGTCAGCGTGCGCGCGTCGGCACGTGCACAAGTCCACGACTGCCTGAGCGCCCTGACGGCATTGTGCAGCGGAGTCCTTGACAGAAGTGAATTAATCAGACCCCTCTGGCCCATTTGTCTCTATTTGGAGGGCTAATTGGAAAAGAAGCAGGTGTTAATAGAGAGAAGAGGGAGCCACAGTAAGAGTGTGTGAACGAGTGTGTGTTGTTCGTGTGTGTGTGTGTGTGTGTGTGTGTGTGTGTGTGTGTGTGTGTGTGTGTGTGTGTGTGTGTGTGTGTGTGTGTGTGTGTGTGTGTGTGTGTGTGTGTGTGTGTGTGTGTGTGTGTGTGTGTGTGTGTGTGTGTGTGTGTGTGTGTGTGTGTGTGTGTGTATGTGTGTGTGGGGGGGTGTGTCTGTGTGTGCATGCGTGTGCATGCGTGTAATAGAAGTCTCAGAGCTAAGTTAACCAGACTTAATTTGGCTTGTTCAGGCTCCAGCCAACCTTACATCTTTCTCCTTCCTTATCTGAGGTGAAGGCGGTGCAGCGAGCGAGGGAAGGGAGGGAGGAATTGAAGTCGGGCCTTTTGCATGTTGGTTGGCTACACTCTTGAACAAAAACAAACTAGATTGTCCACAGAGATGTTGCAGCAAACCTACACAACCACACAGAATTTGTGATGGCCTTCTGTTTAGTGTGGGTTTCATGTCTAGAGGATGGGAAACGCGTCCCTGCCCTCTGCAGATATTTTTCCTCCACTGCTGGTGTATAGGATTGTTTGTTTGAGATGCTCAATTGCGAGTGTGTGGCAGGCCTGTGTCCCATCCTGCGAGCTGGCAATAAAGTTTGAACCTGTTTGGAAGCTCAATCAAAGAGACCCGCTAGCTTGTTAGCTCCCTGCATATTTAGCTGTCTAAGTGATGTCAGCAAGTTTTAATGGTTGGCAGCTTTTCTCAATTACGCAGGAGGGAGGCAAGCAAAGTGTGTGTGCGTGTGCGTGTGTGTGAGAGCGTGCGTGTGAGAGCGTGTGTGAGAGAGTGTGTGTGTGTGTGTGTGTGTGTTTGTGTGTGTGTGTGTGTGTGTGTGTGTGTGTGTGTGTGTGTTTGATGTGGTGTTTACTCAGTTGAAAGCTGTCTCCTGTGTGGTCTTGCCACAGAGTTATCCCCCTCCGGATCACACACACGCTCACCTGAGGCATGTGTATGTATGTTTGTTGTGCGCGCGTTTGTGTGTATGTCTTCATGGAGACGAGTAGGTGTAAGTTCAACATGTGACGCATCTTTATGAATTTTTCGGGCATACTGCTCTTCCCACCAATGTCCGGTACACACATGTGAACACACACACGCACATATACAGAGATTCAAGCCATAAACATACAACAAAATCTTCCATAATATTTAGATATTTCCCCATGCACCCGACTTCAGACATGTGTAAGAAACAGTGTTCTCGCTTTTTTTTTACCTGGCTTCATATCTGTTTTTCTTTCTGTCACGCACGCACGCACGCACGTGCGCGCGCGCGCACACACACACACACACACACACACACACACACACACACACACACACACACACACACACACAGCTACTTTAGTGCTTCTTCAGTAAGACAACCGCTTCTCAATTCACCGAACCATATGGCTGTATATCGAACCTTAATAAAATAGTAATTCATAAAAAAATCATATTTATTTTCATCAACCCTTCAGTGATTGCCCTTAGGAGACAATAAACCCATTCTAAATCATTAATTTATTAGATTAAGTGTTTTATGTTACAGCCAATCAGTCGTTACTGTCGTTCATCTCTTCATTCCTCCCTTTTCTGTCTACTTGCAGCTGTTTTTCCTCAACACAAGCAAATGCAAACAACGCTCATTGAAGGAGTGAGGAAAGCTGCGAAGGAGGAGTGTTACGTTTATTTGTGTGTTTTATTACACGTTTATTTGAGCAAAGTTGTGTCTTAAATGTTCAAAGCCCATATGTGTTTGTGTGTGTGCTAAAGGGTGTGTTAATGTGGCAAAATATGCATCTATGTGAACATTCTGCCCTCCTGAACCTGGGATGCCCCCTAACACACAAACACACACAGACACACACTCGCACACACACACCAGTCAGAGGTGGGATGGCTGCAGGCGGGGAGGCAGGTCGGCAGCGATTAGAGGGGCTGTGTGTGTAATGGTTGCCATGTGCGGACCCATCTCATCCACCATTACACACACGCACACGGCGCCCACCTCCCGAATCCCTCCAAGATACCGTACACTTTTAAAAACATTAGCCACTAATGCTTTAATGCCCTCGCGTCGATGTGGGGTTTGACTGGAGCTAAAATGGCAGACACAGAGGAATGCTGGCTTGTGTTTGCTTAGTGTATGAGGAAGGGCTCCGGCTTACTTTTGATTCAAACATGATGGAGCTATAGCCAAGCTGCAAACTCCTCAAAACATGTCATGGACACACTAAACACAACAATGCAGTCAAGTTGTTCAGGTTTACTGTTTAGAATTGTTGATTTATTGTCCTTTTCAATCCGCGTTGCACACACTGAGGCACTATTAATCTTGGGTATATCAGCCATCACAGGCTTTTATGCAAAATGCCCACTGGTGTGGGTATTTACATGAGAATGGCTGGCCACGATGCCTTTTCAGTAATGACTAACGAACGCTGGGTATGGCTGGTGGCCAGGTGTTTGTTCCTGACCATGCTGCATGAAAAGCAGCATCTGACCTTGGGACGGGTGGCTGAAACCTGAGTTGCTTCCACCACCTCTAAATGTCCGACACCTGACAAAGTGTGAAGCTCCTCCCCCTCGGCTCACTCATGTTAGATTGTGCTCCTATGTACCTGTCGTCCCGCCCTCTATGATGTAAAATAAAAAAGTGGGAAATTACCAAGACCCACCTTCTGCGTCTCCTCCCTCTTCTCCTCCCACCTCCGCACATACAGAACCTTTGGCCATTGGTGGCTGAACAGCTTCCTTGTCTGTGAGCTCGTTGAATGAACACAACCAGAGAGGGCGCAAAAACAAAAGTGTTATTGCGAGGGATTCATTGTGTCAACATCGTAGCTGTTGAGCTCCAGAAGGGAAAAGGGGGCACAGTCTAGACTATTTACTGACAAAGGCAGCGTTTTACAAGGGAGTTATTTAATGTACACATCACCTTTACGTGCACCCGGCTCCCTAATCACTAAAAGCAACAATTTTTTCACGAAAGGGTGATGAGATTCTCCCCTCAGGTTTCTTACAGTGATGCTGCTGTGTTGATGTGTCACATTCACAAGACAGGTATGAAAAAACAAATTGTTGCCCCAACTTAGTTAGGAGGGCAGGAAATTGGCATAGAAAACAAGCTCTTAATGTTGGCCGCAGTGAATATTGGCATTGAGGAGTTAAAGACCCAGCCTTTCAGACCCTTCACCTGGCACTTTGGCGAGACATTGTCGATCTGTTTGGCACAAAGTATCATTCTTTGAAGCATGAATGCTTTTCTTGAACTTGTTCCTGGAAGGCAGGGAGGTGAGATAGACATCTGTATAGAGAGAGACCCCACCCGACCTGAGACACAAACTCAGACACAGAGTGAGTAAGGTGTGGCTGAGAACCAGCAGGGAAGAAAAAAAGAAATCACTATCAGCGCTGCATGTTTTAGCTCTCAGCAGAACTGTGAAAAGTAATTGTTTATCGGATCTTTATTACTAATTTGGGGAAATGGGTGATAATGAGACAGCCGGTAACTTAGCACTTGAGTGCAATTAGATAAATCAGATGGAGGTTAGTGGGGACATTAAAGGGTGCTTGCTCAGTTTGTCAATATAGGCCGAGTTCTCCCACACCTCCTGTAGCTAAATTCACCGGTGTGTTTACATCTGAAAAAACAATTAGCTAGCACTCCTATAGTTAAAACAACCATCATGTCTGCTAGCACTAGCTTACATGCTAATGGACTTATGCTCAAATATAGGAGTATAATATTGTTAAGTTAAGGATTGTACTCTTAATTTTGATTACTAATCAGAGTTTAGTGGGCTGATGTTCTTCAGAATGGACCCTTAAGTTCTTCTTCATAACTTGAATACATTTAGTCAATTAGCTTCTCACCTATTTTCTGATCAATCTGCTTTAATCTATCACTGTGAAACCTTGGTCTTTAAAGATTGACCAAGTAGGGATCAATATATGTTCTATGTTTGGCTCTGTTCCTCTCTACCTCATTCACACTTGACTTCGTCCCCCGGGTACAGCAGATTTATAATGTTAGTTCTCTCTCCATTCAGTGGGATGCAGAAGGAGAATCTTATAGAGGTCCTTAATGAACTGGGTGGCCGATGTTGGCCTCAACACCAATTAACACAGCTTTTAATTATGGCTCTAATCAGAGCAGCTGATGGCGAGCGCCACTGCAGCCCTGAATACAAGCGCCCTGCTGAGACATGCAGATCACACGAGCACATGCACACACTTCTGTTGGAATACGAAGAAAGGCTTTATGAGAGGATTTGTGTTAATTTCAAGAATCCTTCATTCCTTACCCAGCTTTCCTCCTCATTTGTTTCCAGCTCTCCTTTTAATGTTGACCTTAGAACTATTGGGTCCAACTAAAAAGGGCTGAACATATCTGACTCGAAAATAGCCCAAACACTTTTTATTTAGAATATCTAAAGCAGGGAGTCAAGGGTATTCTACCCCCATCCAAAAATATGAAGCAACAGGAAGAGAATGTCTACTGCAGTAGTCTGCCAACTTCCCAAGCTGAGGGAAAAATTGGTATTTTTATTATAAAGAGGGCGCTGACTGTTTGACTTTGAGCTTAGAGAAAAGCTAATTTCTGAGGACGCATGCGACATGTATTAAAAGCTTGGTTATTAGCCTGAACAAATTTGTCTGAGAGCCTTCTTTGCCTGATTTCAGTGTCAGAGTTTTAGCAGCTGAGTAAGGAGGGGTATAACTGCCAACTACAGTGCTTGATTCTAGTAATAGAGCTGGAAGTAAAGCTCTTGAGAGTATAAGTGCTGATCTGGAATCAGTTTGACTTCTTTTGGATCAGACTCTCGGCCTGGAAAGGAAGGACTCACAGATGAGCAACAGTTATGCTTCTTGGATATGTTACAGGAGGATATGTCATGTTGACAAAGACAATAAATAAAGTAGTAATGCAGCCTCCTCCCATATGCCTTTCATTTATTACAATGATGCATGTATTGTAAAACGTAGGCAGCACACTGCTTGGTCAAGTGGTGAATCATAACAAGTAACAACTCAATGCTCTATGGCAGAGGAGGTCCAACTTTGATCAGTTACAGAAAGTGTATTTACATGTATGTATTTTTCAGGCCACCATACTACCATTGGAAAACATATGCAGCCCCATTTTACCATGAATATTCTTCAGGGCATGATAACCAAGGTCATTACTCAATTATGTTATCTTCTAAAAGGCCTGAAATATTGTCCTCCAATGTGAGCTGATTTGTTTCTGTATCTAAATGTTGTTTTGTAAAATGTTGCCATAAATGCCTCAGATTTTTCCTGTGATTCCTTTCTTTTATCTCCTCACTTTTTACATCTTGATCACTTCCTATCGCCAGTCTTTCGTTTTGCATATTCACTGGGAATTGTAAGCAAAGCTCACCTACTGTTTCTAATCAGCTGCCTTTGTAGAGCGCAGTGCTCCAATACCAGGAAATGTCTCACACTAGCAACACACATTGAAAAAAACACCTTTGGAAAATATATAAGAATGCCTTTTACTTTCATTACCTTTTTTTTATTTTTTTTACCTCATTTCATCTCAACACTGGTACACATATAGATAGAAACGCTCATATGCAATCTTGTGCACATACAGACAAAGATAGCAGAGCAGACAGACTGGCATTAAGAATGACAAATAGAGGAAGGTAGATAGTAAAGTGGACAGACCGGGAGAAGCAGAGCCCAGTAAATGACCCTCTTTAAGGCCTGTTAGAAATCACAGCCAGTCAGCACACTCGGAGCTGGCATGGCTAACTGTCGGAAAACAGCCCGTCCGTCTCTCAGTTCTCAAAGGCAGCCCTTCTTCTTCTTCTCTTTCTCCTTCCTTCTCTTTTTTCCTTTCGGTGTCTTTTTGTCACTGTCCAACTTGGTTGTACTTCCTGTAACCCTGGTTGCCTTTATTCCTTTCACTGAGAGAATTGGTTTGTAGTTGCACTGCAGCTCACCTGTCTGGCTTCAGTGTCCATCGTGCCTTTCACGCTGTAAGCAGGAAAAGAGACTAAATTAGATTCAGTGCAACCGTCTTCATTTTCTTCACCTAGTTAATGTCTTTCTGTATGAGTTCATGTGATTACTGTGTATATGTGCCATTGTATTTCCATGCAATATTGTGATATAGATAGAAATTAAGTCAGGAAAGGTCAGTTATATTTATATAATATATTAGTCTTAAAGTCTTTGGTATCTACAGTTTAGTTTATTTACCGTCTTGACTTATAATATTAATTTGTATAGGAAGAGTAACTGAGGTAACATGTATATTTTTCATACTATATATAAGACGTTTTCAAAGGCAACACATAAGGAGCCGCATTTTGTAAGCGGGTCGTATTTGTTCACTCTCTACAAATTGAGTTGGTTGATTTCAAAGCAGTCCTGATCTTTTCATTACCTGCTGTGTTTCATTATATCAGCTTGTAAGTCTACAGGGCACTGATGCACACACACACACACACACACACACACACACACACACACACACACACACACACACACACACACACACACACACACACACACACACACACACACACACACACACACACACACACACACACACACACACACACACACACACACACACACACACACACACATACACACACACACACACACACACACACACACACACACACACACACACACACACTAACTAATAACCTAATTAAAGTGGCCCTGTTAAGCACCATGCGTCAGGGCCTAGCATGAGTAGGTGTTAGGCATGTGGAGGACGGGGGGTTCCAGCAGGGTGGGGGGGTGCACAAATCTCAACTTAAATGCAAAGTGATTAGACAACTTTTGCAAGATATTAGCTGTTCAAAAATGAGAAAAATGTCCCTAAGCCTCTTGTACAAGCGCTGGACCTGGTCAGACAAGGCCTGCTTTTGTTTCACAGGCAGAGGCATGGGGCAGTGTGTGATTAGTGTGTGTGTGTGTGTGTGTGTGTGTGTGTGTGTGTGTGTGTGTGTGTGTGTGTGTGTGTGTGTGTGTGTGTCATCAGGCCTGTGGTGTGCAGGATGAGGGAACACGACTTATCCAGGCATGTGTGTGTGCAAATGAGCATGAGGAAACTTGGATTATCTAATCATAATGTGGCATATTGAATAATAGATGTCTCAAAATGTTCCGATTAAAATACCCAACAACTTTTGAATTTAGTGTTTAAAAGCAATATGGTTGCTAAAGAGACAAACAGAGTACACAAGGAACAATCTTAATGTTATAAATGGAGGTGGAAAGATACCTGAGTTTCCAAGTTGCTACTGACTCGGCTGATTATTCATTGTTTGTCTAATTTGTAAATGATTGATTTTCTTTTGTCTTTGTCCATTTACGTGCATAAACATGTGCTGTGCCCTCAGAAGCATCTTAGAGAGATAGGGAGGGGAAGAAGAGGGGTGTTTGATGAAAGGCCCACTCTGCTTGATAAGGGGAGCCACCAGAGTCCCTGGTGTGTGACAAGGCCTGGCCCCTGTCATCACAGAGCTCCTGTTGTGGCTGAGAAGTACCCACCTCACCCCTCCCTAGCCCCCTACCCCCTTCCCCTCACTGCCACCCCAGAGAGAGAGAGAGAGAGAGAGAGAGAGAGAGAGAGAGAGAGAGAGAGAGAGAGAGAGAGAGATAGAGAGAGAGGGAGAGAGAGGTGGGGAGACAGTCAGGCAGACAGAAAGAGACCATGTGAGTGTATGTCATATGAAACAGATTTAGTGCTAATGACCCCCCCCCCCCCACCTCAACCCCATATCCCCTGCACTGTGCCCACCCTCTGCCACCCATTCCTCCCGCCCCACCCTGCATCACTCCGTCCTGGCCGGTATCGTCCCTTCATTAGGAATGCTGGTCGGTTCCTGCTCCGGGATCCCCTATAGCTTCACCCATCCCAGTACCCCCCCCCCCCCCCCCCCCCACCCTCTTTCCTAGTTATAGACTACAACAGGTTGGAGTTCAGACGCAAAAATGTTCATGTCTTATATTGGGACCTGTTACATCGCTGAACAATGATAAACAGGAGCTAGCCAATCAGTCATATAACTTTGAAGTCATTTTTGGACAACATTGTCAAATGCTTTCTAATTCTGGCTTGATAAGATCTGCTGTTTTTCTCAAATTGTTATGATTGTAGATGTAATAGCTTGTTGGTTTTGGAGGGTTGGTCAAAACGTAATATACTATAAGGTGGCAATAAAGCATTTTGCCTGCTTCCCTGGTGACTTGAGACTTGTCTTGTCTTGAATGACTTGAGCTAGCGATAAGGCCCCAAGTTATAAGGTAATTCTACAGTAATAACCTTAAGCCTTCACTTGCACTTGTCATTAATTACTTAAGGTTTGCCTTTTCTACAGTGACTCAAGTGTTGACCCGGACAGTTCTCGAGTAACTCAAGACTTGACTTCCACTTGCCATGTTGTGGTGAAAAGAGCAACTTTTCTTAGGTTCGGATGGATGGAGAGAATAAGAGGTGTTTCAGTGATAGAGAAAGGAATCACTGGGGGAAAGGGGGTATATCCGGGGTACGATGTTGAATTGGCTTTAAAAAAATGACCTGCTCTCATAGCTGGCCATTATTTTAGCATTATTTAATACCAACAAATTCCTTTCGAGATAACTCACAGTGTGACAGTTATCAGCACCTTCAATATGTGTGGCAGTCGTTGGAGTATCCACCACTTTAGGACTTGACCTCGACATCGTCCTTCACCCGGCCCATCGGGCTCTGCACTTCCCGTATCTCTGTCACATTGACACTGGCATTCTTTCACGTTAGCGCATCGCAGTGCCGCAGATAGGCCTGCCAGACACCCCCTGTGCTCTCCCAGTATCTATGTCACACACACACACACACACACACACACACACACACACACACACACACACACACACACACACACACACACACACACACACACACACACACACACACACACACACACACACACACATGGTTAATTGGTAACTACAGTTTATGGGTAGCCGGGAACTTTTAGTTTGAGTACGTTGTAGCGAGAAGACGCATGAGATAATATGTCGGCTTTTGGTGAGTTATGACCACACCTCTGTATGTTTGAGAGATATGTCTAAAGTCAGACGTTGTGTGAGATTAGGGACGCTGCATGTGTCGTTTTAATTTGAAGTTCGTGTTGACGTGGTTTTGTTTTTGTCTCATGGCCGTGTGAGGGTCGACCAATTTAAGTTTAAATGTCGACTGCTTTGGAAAACATGAAATAGTTGTTTCTGAGCCATTGTGTGTGGTGTGTGTGTGTGTGTATGCATTTGGAACATTTCTTTATCTATGCATACCTCGCTAACGGTTGTGTCCTTTTGCCAAATGCCTACATTAACAATTCAATGATATAAAACATCTTCGGTTTTATTTCTCCTCTGAACCTAATCCACATTCATTGCACAATGATTTAACAAGGTTTTTTTTTTTCTTTGAGAAGTTATTCCCCTCCTTTGACTCTTCAAGCAATACCAATAAAGTGGTCTAGTTATCTATTTTAACCCCCTTCAACAACCAGCAGATCAATACCCATCTGTCATGGTTTCACCCGCTGAATGTTATCGCTTTGGCCGGAGATTAGACCGCTGTAGCATCTTATCCTGACATTTTCTGTTATCCTGAGTTATGTAGGTTAGAAGGAGAGGTCTATCTTGGTGCTTTTCAGGCTTTACTGGCCCAATTGCCTCATACCGAAGGCATCAGGTTCAGTTAGTCGCAGAACGACTTTTTAACTTAAAATGCTTATTTTAAGAATTCCAACATTATTATCTTTCTATGTAGATTTTCTCTCTAACGGAGCTTTATGAAGCTTAATTTTTTTTAATCTGATTTTAGGATATTTGCGATGATAAATTGCATTTTCTGATTGTTTGAATTTCCAACAAAATCCTGATATTTAACCATTTCTGATCTTGTTATCTGTTGCTTTAGTTTTAAAACAGTGGACTGGTTGACATTTCGATAAGCAGCCATGTAAAGTGTTCCCCCCTTGGGTAAACCTTACCACACATACATATTATTTATATGTTAAAACCTGTGATTTGTCAAAATGGGAACTGCATACTTCCACTAGGTGTATGTGTTTAGAGTTAGGGTTTTCTCAATTTATGTGTTGCACTATAGTTTTTATCCTATGGGAGTATTTTTCGATGCTCTTCTGTTTAGTATTTCTTTGTCTATTTCCCCCCTAGTTTCCTTGTTTCTACAGGCCTTTAAAACACCATTGAATATAAATTGTTAAAGGTATAACCCTTGTTAACGAGGACCCTTATTCTGTCACATTGGTGTGGAGGGTCATCCATATCCCAGACTGCCACATCACCAAACCAGGTCCATCCTTCATCCCTTCCCCATCCTTCAAGTCCTGACCACTCTCTTCCATCTGTCAGGCCGGGACTTGACCTCTCACCTCTGGGGGCCCGCCCATCTTGTTACCCCTTACCCTCAGTTGATTGTGTCACTGACCAGCAATGGTTAATGTGTCTTTCTCCACTCTCAGAAAGCAGGGGAAATGTATGACAAATGGTTTTTAAAAAAGTGTCTGAAAGCACCCTTTACAAAAAAACAGAAAGGAAATCACTAAGGATTTTTGTAACATTTTTAAAATAATAAATGTCAAGAATAAATTGTATACACTACTATGTCACTGCTATGTCATGGAATGGAATAATACACATCTAATGAGATACAATTGTTATCCTACTCTCCCTCTTTTGAACACAAGAGCAGGACTTCTTACACTTACACTGTTATTGTGTATCAAATGCTCAGTCCCGTTCCTCACATCTCAAGCAACTTCCAGTCAAGAGTCAAAAGTCCTAAGATAAAAAGAGTACCATTATTCTAGTAACACTATTGCAGAGGAGTATAATAGTCAAATAGTGTATATTTTAATTCCTCTCACGCCCATCCTTCTCTTTTCTCCCTGTCACCCCCCCCCCCCCCCCACCCCCCCCCCCCCCCCCCCCCCTCTCACCGTCCTTGTACCTTGATGCCCGCTTAATGCTCAGACTGATGAGCCCAATTTGGACTGGTTCTGCGGCTGGCCCAGTTTGATTAATGGCTTTTGGTGGGGTAGCATCAGCTTGCCTCGTCCTTGGTTCATCACACACACACACACACACACACACACACACACACACACACACACACACACACACACACACACACACACACACACACACACACACACACACACACACACACACACACACACACACACACACACACACACACACACACACACACACACACACACACGCACACACACACACACACGTATTGCCACCACACAAGCATTGCAATTGATGACAGAGGGCTAACCATTTGCAAACCAAATGTGGGAAAGGGAGACAGAGCAAACTCTGCATCTAACACCTCACCACCTCCTCTCTTTCTCCACCTCTCTCCCTCTCTATCTGTCTTTCTCTCCACCTCCTCTCACTGTCTACACACCCGCTTTTTCATTAGGCATTTGTCACATTGATATGAAGGGCCAGGGCAGCATTGTGACATGCTCAGAGGGCAGTATAAATATTTGATTAGCCTTAATGGAAATCGTCACAGCGCACTAATTGCACCACACATTATCTGAGGTGCGGTATCAGCGGCGGACATCCCCTTTGATCTTCCCTCCACCCCCCCCCTCTCCTCTCCTCTTCATTTTAGCCCATCTCAGCCTCTCCGTCTTTTGTTTATGGAGTTTATTTTTGGGTCATATGCCGTTATCTCCCCCCCACCTTCCTGCCTTTTCTTGTCACCAGACTCTCGTGTTGCCTCTCAGGGCTCACTGACGTCTCTGTCTGCCTCTCCTCTCCTCCTCTCTGCGTGTGTGTGTCTTCTCTACTGCGCGCTGTCCTCTGGTGCCCTGCTGGCCGATGTTTCCCTACATGACGGAGCTGAGGCTAAATAGCTGCGAGGGCCACATATGCACACAAATAGATGCACACAGGGGACCAGAGTACAATAGGGAAACCGCAAGCACTGTTTGTTTTGCCTGTTCCCATCTCCAGTTTATGATGTAGCACAATTACATGTGATATAGACATTCAACTATATCATACAGTTACTATGATATCAACAGTTAGATATCAATTAAACCAAATGAATAAGTCCCTATAGTGATTACATTCTATTGGATATTAAATCAAAAAAGAGGCTGATTTGATTTGTGCTGATAGTTTGGCCATTAAGTCAGCAATTAGTCAGAGCAAACATCTGTGTTAAAAAGTTATACAAGTTATTCCTCCTTGATCTTTATCCCAACTGAATTCGTCTAAATGTATGGCCTCACAGTTGCAACCCAGCCCAGGTTTACTTTCAGTGATGCTTTGAATCCTATCCTCTTTTTTTTTTATTAACGTGTATTCTGTAAGCATTTGTGATCCTTTACATGTTCACACAATGAGCCGTTTCATTCTTAAAATGTCCTTCCTTAACCTCCATCCTGTTTGTATTTACTTGTTGTTATTTACGGCGCGTCTCCTGCACAGATCTGTGACATTGTTCGCTGTCGCTCCTCTTTTCTCCTCTCCCTCTCTCTCTCACCCTCCCTCGGACGTTTCCATTTAGCCAAAGACAAAACAAGTTAATTAGATCGGAAGTGCGGGCCTATCAATGGGGAATCAGTATTCAAATCAAGGCCTTGTCTGGACACAAACAGCAGGAAGCCAAACAAGACCCCGGCGCTGCTGAATGAGAGGACAGGAGAAGACACACACAGAAAAAGAGCCTGTGTTTGCATCAGCCAACACACACACTGTTTAGGTCCTGGATCAATTAGATTTTCTTTCAAACCTGCATATATTTTAATATCAATTCATCTTTTAATGATATAACTCCCAGTTTGATGTTAGGTGGACAGCAGTTGCCTTCATTTATTCTAGCTTTGCTCTCTTATCATGTTCTTACAATTTGTAAATGAGAGCTCTTCACTCTGTACTGTGTGAGTGTGTAAATTAAACTCAGGGCTCCATAAACTGGGGCACTACCACTTAGCAATGTTGCAGTACTGTATCCCGCATGCCGCTATTTCGAAGACAGGAGATACGGGCACTCTAAATAGCATGCAGCTTACTTTAAAGGTCAAACATTTAGCATTTAAACGTTGATAACAGTAACTTGGATCGCGATTTGGAGGATCAGGATACATTCGGTAACGTTGCCTTTACCAGATTGAATATTACAAGGTGCATAAGTGTTATTTAAGTCCAAAGAGGGCTGAGTCTATCAAAGTAACTACCACAGATAAACATGTGTAACACCTTTTACTTTTAAATGACTATGAACTAACTACATCCTGTTAAGATGACATTTGACTTGTGGGACTGCAGGCGTTTCACTATCAGGTGTCATGGGTTATAAGTTTACTCAATTCATCTCATATGAATACAAATAACAATATTAATAAATATGAATTGGTGTTGAAAATACTGTAGCTTTAAAAAATGTGTGCATCATCTCAATATGCATAATACAAAACAAGAGAAAAATCTCCTTAACAAGCGTTGTGTTTCTTGGGTGATTGGTCATGGGGGTAAAATCAGGAAATCCTCCATTTTTTCTCACAATTAACTTCTCTGACTTTTCACCCCTCCCTCCTCTGCCCTGAATATACCCTTTGTATCCAAGAACAGCATCCAGGAGTATTATTGCAGTTTTGCTGCTTAATTTAGTGCTACAAACAATCAAATTGCTTTTAGGACACTAGTAAAGTGTTTGCATGGTTTGATTTGTTTAACATATAAGTGCAGATATGGAAGTCATAGAACAGAAAAAGGAGAGGAGGAGAGGAGAGAAGGGGGAGTGGGGGTGGGGGGTGGGGAAGGCCCATTATCTCATGTGGAGGGCCACCTGAGCTAAAGACAGCTATTTGTTCCCGAATCGACCTGTCGACCCCCGCCTAATTACCAGCCAATTATTTCCAAATGGACTGCATTCACCCCACAACCTGCACACTTAAAGAGGAGAGGGACGGAATTGACTCCCTCTTTCTCTGTCTCCAACTCATTCCTTCATCCAAACCTAAACACATGCACGCACGCACGCACGCACGCACGCACGCACGCACGCACGCACGCACGCACGCACGCACACACACACACACACACACACACACACACACACAAAAGAATGCAGAGAGCGACAAAAACTTTTTTTTATTTCCTCCATGGTTCTTTGGTTGTTAATTAAGTGGCCTAATTATGGTTATATTTGACACTGAGCCTGTGTGTGAGTGTCTATGTGTGATTCTTGCCATTGTGTGTTTGATTACTTCCATCTTCACACACACAAAAAAAAACTATGATGCAGCTCTCATACAGCTTCTCTCTCTCTCTCTCTCTCTCTCTCTCTCTCTCTCTCTCTCTCTCTCTCTCTCTCTCTCTCTCTGGCACCGCTCAGTCTCAGCAGGCCGATGTGTATCGATGGGTCCGGCATGCAGGAGCCACCCGAAGGAGAAGAAGGCTGTGCCCCTGTTCCCAGAATTCTTTGTGGTTGGCCTCCATTGTTCGCCACCACTTGTATACAGTATTGTCAGACTGATTGTGAGCCTGGGCTCTCTCCCTCGCTCCGCGGACGGCGAGAGAGCAGGCCGAGCAGAGAAGACGGAGGGAGAGGGGAGGAGGAGGAGGAGGAGGAAGGGAGCAGTAAGCATTGTGTCCCCTGCTCGCCATTCTCCTGCCTTCCCATCTGTTTCCCTCTCTTCCTTCCTGTTTCTGTGGGATAGTGAACAGATTAGTAATAGCTCGGCCACAGCTCCTAATAAGGGAAGTCAAGGTCGGGAAATACGATGGATGGGTTGGAGATAGCATCTGGCTGAGTGGTGCAATAGTTTTGAACTCTGACACCTAGCTGCTGGCGCTGACTTTGATCACTTTAGTATACAGTGTGTGTGCAATAGGAAATATAGTGTAGCTCTCCATCTCCTGCTGTGTTTAGTCATCTCGTTAATGTTTAAATCAACTTGCACTTATTAACGTTTTTTCGGAGCTGACAGTTCATTTGTTCATAGGGCTGGTACTTGGCTGCATTGTCATTTACGTTGAGTGAACATAATAACACCTGCAACCACAATGCTATTAAATGCAGTTACTTAACAAAAAATGGATGCGCCTTGTGAGTGAGCCTTTGGTTTTGTGATCAATGATTAATTTTTCAGATGAAAACTTTAATCAAACAAATGCCAAAAAAAAAACATAATTTCACATCCTCACATTTGAGCTGTAATCAGAAAGTGTTTTTACATTGTTGCTTGATATATTTCTTTAATTAAATCATTGATTATTAAGTTGTCTTAAATGTTCTATTATTGGACGAATCACTGTATATGTAGTCCCTGCTGGGTGATGATAAAATGTGTAATTATGGGACTAATTGAGCATTTACTCTTTAAAACAAAACCCTAAAAAAGGTCCAAAAATATACTTTTTTACTGAAACATCCAAAAACCTTTAACCAGGAAATATTGAGTGTGTTTGCATGATTAAAGGAATGAGCTGATTATCAAAAAAAGGTGTCACAAATACAAAGATTCTCTTCAAGACTAAAAGAATCTGACATAATCTTAACAAAAACCTGAACATTTAAAAACAAATCCAGTATTTACTGAAGGGCTATTGTTTTGGCTTGTCTAATGTTTACAGGTGTTTTTGTTAATGTGTCCACCCCCTGTATAGCCTATTCTTCTCGTATAATATATATCCTTTTGAGCACCAGCTTAATATCCCCACAGGGATCATTTAAACTTCATCTGATCTAATCTAATATACATATTCTGGAGAAGTTCAGTATTACAAGACTTAATGTGTCCGCCTTAGATGTGTGTGATGTGTGTGATGTGTGTGATGTGTGTGATGTGTGTGTGTGTGTGTGCGTGTGTGTGTGTGTGTGTGTGTGTGTGTGTGTGTGTGTGTGTGTGTGTGTGTGTGTGTGTGTGTGTGTGTGTGTGTGTGTGTGTGTGTGTGTGTGTGTGTGTGTGTGTGTGTGTTCTGCTGGTTGTGGGCTGAGACAGGGCTGCGTACAGGCCTCCTGGCTGAGTTTGAAGCTAAGTGGATTAGCATATCTCCCATGTCAGCTCCATTCACTGTGACAGCCCGATGACATGGGACTGTGTGACGGCCGCGACCCACCTGACGTCCACGGTTCAGGCTTCCCAGCAGGTGGTCTGACTCTGGGAGGGAGGGTGAGGAGAGAGGTGGGTGGGTGAGAGGTGGGTGGGGAGTCAGAAGTGGGCTATTGGAAGGCAAAGTCATGCTTTCAAAGAATGGAAGTTTGCACTCTTTTTTTTTCTTTCACCTCTCAGAACTCTTTTAGTATATCATGTCCAAATCAAAAAATATATTTTACGTACTTTTTTGCATCTAGCATGCACCATTTGTGTAAATTGATTTACTAAATTCTTGTTCAATCTAATTCTAAATACTGAAGTGCCAGAAAAGGAAACATGCTTATTATGCATGGCCTTCAGTATAAAAGGGCAATAATCATGTGAATAAAAAACAATAGCTGTTAATATGTCAAGATCATATAGTGCACACTCGTAACATATTGAATACATTTTTTGTTAGATTTTTCAATTTGACTAGGAGTAATTTATTTCAAGTCTTTAAACTGGACTGCACATAATAGTCATATTATGCTGAGTGGCATGCTCTAAAATAGATTGTATTATTTTAAGCATGGGACTTCTAATTGCAGCAGCTCTGCCCATTGAACTACATGAAGACCACTGCCGGTCAATTGGTTTATTATGATTTGTTCACCTTGAGTATAGTTTGCTGTTGTAACTATTTTTAATATTACAGAAATCCAAATCAAACACATCCATGCACACACAGACATAATCCCTGTCTTTTCTTGCTCACACAGGCCTTCTTACCACACACTCTCTATAGTCTCCCAAGAACCACCTCACTCTGTTTCTCTCTCCCCCTCCACCCCCACCGCCATCTTCCCTCTCCTCCTACACAGTCTCGTGCCGGCCTAGCCAGGCAATGCTAACACTTTTGTCTGGGTGATTAATAGCATGCCGGATTGTCGTTAATTCAGTGGCTAATGACTGGAGGGAGCGGGCGAGAAGAAGAGAGGCGCGGAGCGGAGCGAGGCTGCACAGTAATAGACTGATGTATGGGTGTAGGCTGCTTCCAGTGGCAGAGGTGAATATCATCACCCCTCAACCCCCCCCCCCCCCCCCTATCCATACCAAAACCCCGGCAACTTCAGATATACAGCTACTGTAGAGTAACAGAAGCTAGGATGTAGCACACACACATTCAGGTACAGGTTACTCAGCTGAGGTTACACACATGTATGTGAATACATTTTTGGACCACTTAAACCTGATAGAGAATAGACATTGTGGATTGTGTTTGATTAATAAAAGTTAATCAGAAGTCACATAATTTTTCGCATATTTGAGACTTTCCCACAGTATTGCATATTGCACGCGTTTTTTTTTTTAGATTAATCTATTTGTTTTTGGAAAAAACATTGATGCTTAAAGGTTTTGGCACATTGTCATTTGACGGGGGCTCGTAAAAGTGTCTCTCTTTTGCAAAAATATAGCTGGCATTGAACACAGATTTAACCGGACACCGAAAATATTGCAGGGTATTTTTGTTGTTATTTCTATTTACAAGGTCATGTATTGTCAGATATTTTTTACCTCAAATTCCCTCTTTTTAGTTATATCACAGACTAAATATGCATCAATATGCATTTTTTTACAATTAAACATTTACCGCAACAAGAGTGAAGGAAAACGATACATAACTTGCCTCGATGAGACAGGAATTGATTAACATATCTTGAATACATTGAATACAACTAAAAAGTGACTTCCCATTTTGGAATAGAGACTTACACTCAAACAAAAGACGTCCCTTTCACATGTTCACGCTGACGTGCGCACACACACACACACACACACGCTGATCCTCTCTCCTCCCTGGTTAATAAGAATAGATGGGTTTGTTCTGCACGCTGTCTGCCTTGGTGCTCCCTGAGCTGCTGTCTGGCCTCCTGTGTGGCTTGCTAAATGAAGCTGCACTAGAAGTGGGTGTTGAGAGACACACACATACGCACACACACACACACACACACACACACACACACACACACACACACACACACACACACACACACACACACACACACACACACACACACACACACACACACACACACGCACACGCACACGCACACGCACACACTTATTATTGCAATAGCTTTCCCTATAGTGTTATCTTTATCTGTTCTTATTTATGTTTATGAACATTTTCGCAACAGACACTTTTCTTTGCCATTTATTTCAGGGTTCGACTCTATGTTTTCAAACTGTCTTCAAATGTAATTATGGTAAAAAATTATTTGTATTGATTTTCAACAATTCTCTGACTATTGACACATTGTCCTCGCTGTTCCTCCGTCTGACGGATGTATTCATAAATCTGAGCTTCCGAATGAAAAATCTACCTTAGTGAAATGGTACGTAAACTATAAAATAGATTTATGAATACTTTCAGATGGTGGAGAATATTAAACTAATGTGATGGGCACTTTGCAGCACCACATGCTGTGACATCTTAAGAATGCTGAGTTTTCATTTGTCCTGGGAATTCTTCTCGTGTTCGATGATAGATATAAGCCACAGTTAAATCACATCTAATTTTATTTCACTCTTTTCATACTATTTGAACATGATCTCGTTTTACCAACCAATCCCTACGTGTTCCCCTCAGCTCTTCCGGTTGAATCCAGCCCCTTTCACTTTTATCCATCTTCTCAGCTTCCCCCCCTCCCTCCTCCCTCACCCCGGGTGATGTTTGCAACTCAATTTGGTAAATGTAACTCGATATTGATTATTATTAATATTTATCATGTTTGTGAACATGTTTTCCTCTAGTGCTATTAATCTGCCCTGTTAATAAATGTCTGCAGCAGCCTGGAATCCGGAGCCCCTTGGGACCACAGGGCCACCACACACACACACACACACACACACACACACACACACACACACACACACACACACACACACACACACACACACACACACACACACACACACACACACACACACACACACACACACACACACACACACACACACACACACACACACACACACACACACACCACACACCTGGTCTCAGCTGTAGGTTTCCCGCTGTCTTCTATTTGCTTGGAGGCTTGATCATAGCACAAGCACAAACACACACACAAACACACACTATTGGAGGACAGAATGCCTTTAGGCTGCTCAGCACAAATAACCCATCAATACATCAGCCGTGTTGTATCGGCAGTACACACAAACACAGAAGTGCACACTTACGTATGAAAACACACAAAGGCTCCAGTCTGTTTCATATTGAGCTGCAGTGACCACATTCAGTAAAGTGTCTGTAGTATTAACGTAGAAATGTTGAAATGATCTAGTGCTGGGATTATGTTTTTTTACGGTTCAAATACTATAAAGAAAGGAAGTGAGGGAGATTCAAACTGAAGCATAGAGAAAGAGAACAGGCTAGTGACAGCTCCCCCTAGCAGGTTGTATTCACTGATAGCTCATACCAGTCAAATATAGCAAAGGCAAATCACACACACACACACACACACACACACACACACACACACACACACACACACACACACACACACACACACACACACACACACACACACACACACACACACACACACACACACACACACACACACACACACACACACTGAAGACTGAACCTTGGTACACGTTTATATGCTGTGGATGTCCATAGGTAAAAATATGTTTTGTTTTCATTCTAGTTTTGATAATGATAGCACTTAAAGTAATAAACACAGTTTTACTACACATGATGACACGTGCAGTATAAGCTTCAACTCCACTTAATGCAGCAATACGTTTAACATACAGTATGATGTGTATTGTGTAATTACTATGCACAGCAGCAGTGCATGTGCAACGTTGTTAGGGAACAAAACAACTCCTTTTCTTTGGCCCTTTCTTTCTTTTTTCTATGTATTTTTTTCTGCCCTTTGTGATCCTTCTTTACCTGCTCTAAAGAAGCCATGTAGTGGTTTTTTGTGTAGCTTGAAAATGATCCCTGGTGCTTTTACGAGAGGAAGTGTGGCGTTCTTGCTCTGAGAGGCTTGCTAGTATTGTAGCTAACCGTGCCCCCATTGCTCACTCACTACTCGCAACCATTCAAACACGCACACGCACACGCACACGCACACGCACACGCACACGCACACGCACACACACGCACACACACACACACACACACACACACCAACAGTCTTCTTAGGCTACCTTGTCACATGCTTCCATTTACATGTCATTTTGAATATAGTACCACTGTGGAAAAATACACCATTGTACAGTTTTTCACTTCGCTCCCTCACTCACTTTGATTTTCACTCGTTTGATTTTTACAGCTTCCCCCCTCCCCCGCCCCCACTGTATTAAAGCAGAGGTGTTTTGGGCTCTCTTTTGTGTGCAGACAGAATCATCAAAGGCCTGCTTAATACAGAGGAACAGGTACCAATATCACTCTGTGTCCCAATGATGCAGCTAAGTGGGACCATATTGATACAATATAGCGGCACAAACAGCAGATTTAGCTTAGGGTTTTAATAGCGCCCCCTCACACACACACACACACACACACACACACACACACACACACACACACACACACACACACACACACACACACACACACACACACACACACACACACACACACACACACACACACACACACACACACACACACACACACACACACACACACACACACACACACACACACACACACACACACACACACTCACACACACGGATGCCCACAGCTCCCACATCAAAATGTTTGGTCATTTATTGCTCAAGCAGCTACCCATTTTTCATATCTGTCATGGTCCACACATTCTCCCTCTGCCCCCCATTTCTTTCTTTCACCAGACAGTCCTTCCTCCCCATATTTGGAGCCGGTGCAGAATTTTGCATATTTTTGTCTTTTCCCTGGACACTGTCTTTTCATCAGCTGCCTTTCCCTTTGAATTGAACCAGATCAATTTACGGCCAGACAAAGATACAGTCTCTGTGTGCGTTGGAGGGGGAAGGCAGTGAGGAAAAGAGGACATGTATGCTTTATGATGGCCATCATTGGCACACACGTCCTATGTCCAGCTTTTTTTTGTCTTGTTATCATAGCCACAGCCATGGCTCCACTGTGCTGTCTTGCAAAGCTGGTACTAAACGCTCAGGCTATTGTTGGCATCTATTCTAGCCTGCGGTCTGAACTGCTGGATACTATGTGTATCCCTGTAAAATGCATCTTTATTTAAAGTCTTATTATAGATTTATTTTTCTCAATGAATACATGACTGCTACTCTGCGAGAGTTTGACCTTAGTTGACGCAGCATTTAAACGTTCCTTTCCCAGAATTCCTTTCCACCCAGACTACTTGGAGAATACAGCTCAGTCTATATGCCACAAGGCACATGTGTTTGTGTGCGTCCAGGCAGACGGCAGAAAATGACTCCAGATCTCTATCTTTCTGCATTTAAGTCTAGAGTGCTCTGATTAAACACGACCACAGAACAATTTGCCCGTTGTAAGGCCCTCCGATTAAAGCGCTGATTTTCAGCACCGTGTCAAGTTATTCTGCCATGGCAACGCTGATTACCATGTTATCGGTATTTCATATTTTCTTGAAATAATTGTAGTCAAACATTTTTAAATGCCTTGTGTTCTGTGATTATCTTTTGATTTATTAGACATTGTTAAATGTGTATTTTAGAAGTAAGTGTCTATGTATAAATGTCATATCTATGACACATCTTGTAATTTCACTGTGACATGTAGTAATTATGAGATATCATCTTTACCTACAACACCATCTGATCTCTTGCACATGTGTTTATAGTGCAGTAACAGCTCCTGCAGTTGCAAACAGATGTGTGTTTGTGTGATAGCTGGCATCTTTGTTCATACGTGCCCTGAAATCTTTGTTATTGCAAGCCATGCTACAAAGCAAAGAGCCCCGTTTATGGCACGCATTTACAATTTATCAAATAAATGGGATGCCTTCATGTGGCCTGGGCCCGACTCTCAGGCAGAGCAGCGTAGTTTTCCACTGGAATAACAGCCGCTGAACAAGCAGCCCATTGTAGCCGCAGCCAGCACCGGGACCCCCAAGGTGCGAATTAATGATTGACCCCTGATGTAATCAGGATAAATAGCTCCCCGTAAAAGAGAAAGAGATGGCGAGAGGAACAGAGAGAGAAAGAACAACATAAGGAGCCAGGGAGAGGAAGGCACTATCTGGCCCGGGTGTTTTTTAAGAAGCCCTCAGGGAGACGAACCTAACATCTCTTTCTGGGTCTACTGAGACCCAGAGCTAACATACAGCTGTTCAAAAGCAGCTCAGTCGTCAGTTTTTAGACTCTTGCCTCCTCCTCTTCTTCCTCTTCCCGGCCCCTTTCATTATTTTCCTGCTTACTTTTCTCATCTGCAACTTTTTTTGGGCACTGGTCAAACATGGTCATCTTGTTTTAAGAAGCGCGGAGAGAGAGAGAGAGAGAGAGAGAGCTTGTCTCTAGTGGCGAGTAAATCTAAAACCTCCCAGGCAACTCTTTTATGAATTAACTAAGCTACAACTGAAAGCTGAATTTGTTTAATTTCACATTGTGTTTACCATTGCTGCCTCACTTCACTGCTTCGTGTGTCTCACAATAGATCTTTTGGTCATTAAAATGAAGAGGGTTCTTTCACTCGTTTTCCTTGTTACTCAATGATTTGACGTAGCGATCTGTACGTTTTCTTAAAGCCAAACGGTATTTAGTAGATTTTTCCTTTTTCTGCTTGTCAAAATTGCTCTCAATGGGTCAAGTGCCAGTGAGAGTGGGGGAGTAAAAATGGGAATGAGTGAAAAACGAGTGTTTAACGGCCTGAAAACACTTTTGATTGTGCAGAGGGAGCAGCAGATAGGGCTGAGTTATAAAACTGTAATTGATCTGTGAAAAGTGGAAGCTACTGCTGGCTCACTTGTTCCAATGCTTAATTGCACGCCTTCTCTGAGCCCCTATGAATCAGTGATCATTAAAAAATGGTTTCTTTTCCAGTCAAAATCACTGGATGACGCAGAATCAGTCATAAAAGGCCGGATTTTATTGCCCGACTTTATATGATAAGTTTCCCGGACCTGCATGGATATGCTGCAGGTTTGCCAGGCACTGAAAAGCCCTTGTCGCATGCTTTCATAGTTTCACATTTAAAACATACATGTCAGTTGATTTAACAACTTTCACAGTCTTCTGTCACCGGGCAGAAACCCAAATATGTATCAAAGAAAAAAAAAGGATGCACTGTAGATAGGCTCTTGTACAATTTCAGTCAGGGCTTATTCACCATCTCATCTTTCTACAATTCACAATCTGCAGTTTCCCAGCCTCACCTAAAACAGTTTAGAAATGAGTATTCCTAAAGAGAAATAAAACATATAAATTGTTGTTTGAATTCAACTTATTAATGATGCATATCTGTTGCTTTAAAACTTAACCCACAAACTTTCATTGTGACCTAATAAACTTTCAAGACTAACAAGCACATTTTCTAAATGTCATGTTGCAGCTCCAGCTAAATTGTGGGAAGCGGTGGCAGGCTTGGCAGCTGCTAGATGGAGGCTAGCAGAGAGAGAAAGCCTGATTGAAACCACTCCTGCTGTAATGTTGGGCCTAGTTAGCCCTCTGATTGCCAGTCCCTGTGTTTAGATAGTAAAACTGCTGTGGTGCTTTGACTAAAGACACCAGGATCTGTCCACAGAAGAAAAGAAGGAGACACACATAGACGAGCTGAGGCTAACACACACACACACACACACACACACACACACACACACACACACACACACACACACACACACACACACACACACACACACACACACACACACACACACACACACACACACACACACACACACACACACACACACACACACACACACACACACACACACACACACACACACACACACAAAGTACAGACTGGGTCTTGAATCTTTATTCCTTTTTGGTACTGAATAAATGTGCTTGTTACACCTATAGAAGTTTGAAGCTTCTTAAGTGAAATAAAATTAATTAAATGAAAATTCCGCAAATTAAGATATTGAATACTTTATTTTAATTTGGTATTAAATCTGACATGCATGCACATTTTCAAATGTTGACCGTCCACAAACAATTCTCACATTTAGAGAAACTTTTTTTTTTAGTATGCACATTCACACACACACACACACACACACACACACACACACACACACACACACACACACACACACACACACACACACACACACACACACACACACACACACACACACACACACACACACACACACACATACACATACACACCATACACATACACACACACACACACACACACACACACACACGCATCCTTGAGCGCATGGATAATCAGATTGTCAATCTCTGGAAGTGACAATAATGCTAGGTGACGAGGCTCAGTGATAGACACTGTGATTATTTGTAAGATGAGTACTGGCAGAAAGCAGTGACTATGATTGAGCTGAGAACTTTCCTATCAACGACTTGTCTAACCCTAAACTCTCTTCTGAACGTCTGTCTGGCTCTTCTCGCACAGCCTCTGGAAAATCAGTGAAATCTTGTAGATAAAGTCCTTTAGATAGATACTGTAGGTATACTTTTCTTGAGAACCCAGAAGCTCTCTCTTTGCACACATTGTGTTTTTCTAACAGTTTTGAGATTGAAATGCTTTAAAAAAAAGAAAGAGAAGTAAGGTCCAGAAGTCAGTGGATGCGCAGCTTCTGCTTAGAATGGAGACATGTCTTAGCCTTTGAATATTACATTTAATATCCTCTGGGTCACACCTAAGAAATTATATGTTGTATCAACTTCCTCTGACTTCCTAATAACCCTTGTCTTTGTCTCTGTGTTTTGTCTCATAGATGACAGTGAGCCGGTGGACAGCATGTACGACACAGAGGCCGACCTCCCGGGTTTAGCGGCCATAGGCGGTGCCGACAGCCCAGAAGATGACGCAGAAGATGGCGTCATCAACATGTCCCCCCTGCCCTCACCCACTCCTTCCCATCCAAACAACAACCACCACCACCTGCTGCACCCCCACATCTACACCAGCCACCACCACCACCACATTCACAACAACAGCAACAGCAGCAGCAATGACCAGGACTTCACCACACCCAAGGAGGGCTCGCCGTACGAGGCGCCTGTCTACATTCCTGATGACATTCCCATTCCCGGCGACTTGGAGCTGCGGGAGTCCTCTGTGCCCGGAGCCGGCCTGGGCGTTTGGGCCAAGACCGGCATCGGTGCTGGAGAGAGGTTCGGTCTGCACAGCACGCTGCATCACGACGCCACGGGCAAAGACGGCTCCTTCGGATGGGAGGTAGGAACCAGCCAGGCTTCTTTACACTTTGTTTTGGGTTACATTCAATTGTATTACATTTATCTGACACTTTTGTCCAATGCGACTTACTTACTTATAAGCCCAATCAACCCTAAGGACACAAAGGCATAACAGCAAGAATCCTGGAAGATACATACCCCCAAAAAATCCCAAATATTTTTAAGTGCTACATACAGACATTAGACATGTTTAAAGGTCCCCTATTATACTGTTTTTTATCAATATATTATAGGTTTAATATATATACAAAACATGTCTCCGAAGTGTTTGGCTTGAAATACCAAACATATCACCCATTGTAGCATCCCATAAACCCCTCTGTTTCAGCCCTGTTTCAAAAGTGCTGATTCTCTGTCTTTTACTTTAGATGAAAATAAGGGCCACTCCCCACGCCCCTCTGAGAGATATTTGGTTAAATAAAACACAATGGTGCTCTAGGAGGAGATTCAGGTGATAAGGTGGGGGGGCGGGACGGTGTTACCTTGGTTGGTTATTGGCTAATGTTTACACAAGCCAACAAATCGTTATGACATAATGAAGTGGCCAAAATCTGATCAGCTAATTTTCAGACAGGTTTTTATATAAATGGATCAGGACAAAAAGTGAGCAAATATTTGTTCCTGAAATTTTCAGAATCTCTTTACACAGAGGGGACACGTGTTTATGTATAAACGACATGAACAAGTGGATTTTGCATAATAGGTCCCCATTAAATTGAATTGTTATTGATTGTATTGGCCAAGGTGCAGTTGAAAGGTGGGTTTTCAGCTTGTGTGGACTTCCTGCTGTCAAATGAAGAGCTCTTTCCATCAAATAATTTTTTTTCAACATAACACTTTGATTACTTTCATGGCTTGTGACACAAATGCACATTAAAGTATGAGATGAACACTGAAGATGGTAAGTGAGTGACCAAGCCGCTCTTCATTCATCCATATTTACAGCCATCAGTCTTTATCCACCGCTCATCTCGTCATCAGCAAAGATGCCCGTTCCATTTGCATCCCCTTGTGTGATTGGACCTCATCTTTGATCCTGCACACACACGCAGACATACACACATACAAAACACACTGAATTCCAGCAGCACAGCGATGTCAGATGGAAAAATCTGGCTGATTAGTGGAGGTATCAGCTTTTCTGGGCGTCGGTCCGAGCGAGCACACTCATTTGGTCACGCCACCCGATATGGAAATGGAAGAAGCATGGCCTGATGCGGTGGCGGCATATTGAACTATTAATTTTCATTTCAACATGACATTAGAGGATATTGAAGTTGCTTCAGTAAGCTCATTAGGAGAAAAAACTCCCGATCCCAGTCTCTCTCACTCTGTCTCCCCCTTTCTCTTCTTTCTCATGTGCCCAATCAGAGATGAAATATACTGGCCTGCTTTTCATTTCACTGACTCCTTGACTATTTACTGTTTTGGGGGTTGGTCATTTACATCTTCTGATATTACATTTGTTTATAACAAGGAATAGAGATGTTGACAAGGCCATGTTGGAAAGGGCATGATGTGCTTGAATTAGACACAGTATTCAAGTTTGTACAATTTGAGAAGGGACCAACAGGTAATGCAATGATTTTCTGGAAATTATGCATTTGGAAGACATAACAAAATGGATACATTCTTAGCAAATATGTCAATGTTATTATGTTAGACAACATGAAGTGATGCAATACATGAATTAACTTGTGGAAGAACAAACGTCATGGGTAAAAACACTCTCACTCACTCAAGAATGTCTGCTGCTGATCTGTGAAATAAACCTTCAGACAGACTGAGTAGAACTACTATCAAAGGAGCATAATGAACTATTATTTAAATGCAGAACAACCTTGTGTTTGTCAATAAGTTAAACATGCAGAATTGGGTTAGAATATATTGTATGAGTTTAGAATTAAATATTTATTTACACTTGATAATTGCAGTGCATCTGGGATACGTTTTCACAGTTTTGTGGAGAAAAAAAAGTATATAGGCTGCAATTATTGTGGTATATATTCTAGTTATTATATCCTTGGAAGAGCTCATAAAGTAAAGCTATTAATCCCTCATTGAAAATATTTTATAAAAACCCCTAATAGGTTCAGTGTGAGGACTCATTTATTCTTTTCACCCTGTTTTCTTCCAACAGTTGTAGAAGCATGCACGCGATTAAAGCACACAGGCACACGCAATATGGCCGTGTGCCAGGTTGCACATTTTCCTTTTTAAAGTTCATATTATGGCTAGCCTTTCGGGGTGCAAAGGGCAGCCTTCCAAAAGCTACACTCTCCCTGTAGCTCTCATGTTTTCTCTCAGTTTTCCTCCTCCTTCCTCTTTTCTCCCCAGACACCCCGACTAATGCATATTCATCAGCTAAGCTCTAGCTCTCTGGCTTGAAGGAAAAAAGGCCACCTTCAGCTCTAAAGAGATACATTCACACAGATTGCTTATACACACCACCCTTAAAGAGGAGGGACTTGCCATATTGTTGCACTTTTAAGATGTATTTTGGCTGCTTTACGAGTTTGAAGTTTAATAAACAACCTGGTAAAGTACACTACAGAATGTACATGGACACAGTCCAGATTCTACCACATTTTGGTCACATTTTGGAAACCTTTGGAAGCATTTTTGATTTGATTGTGATAGATCTCTTTCAGTTGCTGTTAGCCTGAGGTCATTCTAGTTACCCTGAAAGGTGCATTCCCTTGTCTCTACCTCTAAACATGTCAAAAGGGGGACATTGATCCGTCTTTTTTTTTCTCCTACTCCTTAATGGTCTTCGGAGGACTCACTCTTGGTTAGGCTCTATTATTTTTTTAAGATATCCTGTCTGGTTTGGGGCTGGAAGGCTTCTGGGGCTCTCCTCTCCCAGACTCTTATCACAGATAGTCATAACAGTCAGCCTGTTGATAGTCATCAACAGACTCCCCTAGGAGTCCCGTACACCCCCTTTCACCTTCTACCCCTCAACTCATCTACTGCCTCTGGTCTTAGACAAATAGACAGGCGAGGGAGCGACAGAAGTATGTCTGAGTGAAGAAAGATGTTGAAAGAAACCAGAGAGAAACAAGTATTAATGGGGATGGATAGAGCAGGAAAAGAGGGTGCAAAACACATATTTCACACAGTGTTATGTTAGAAACGCTGGAGGAGTCGTATGCTCTTCATGGAAATTCTGTGAATGTGTGTTTTACACCGGTCCCCTGCCAGAACAGGGGGATGTGTTATGAGAGATAATAAGTGAAGTCATGTGAAATCTCTGCGGTGTGAATGTGATCATATCATACTGTACCAAGGCCTCTTACAAGACAAATTGGATTAAGTGCTGAATTCAGTTATCAGAGTGATTAGTGTAACTGTGCTTCCTCTTCATTATAAATAGTTCTATACTGTATTGCCAATGCTATGTGAACACCTTTTCATTTCAAAATGCTCCTCAAACATAAACAGCCTTGATTTATTCTTGAGGACCAGACCACATAATTTGAAGTTGATCGAATCATCTTAAAATCCGAAGACTATAATGTAACGTTGCCTTATAATCCTTTTTTTCAGTTACAGAGTTGTTTCTGATCAACAGTGATATGTGCCATCTGCAGAACTATACTCCTCTCCAAAACAAGTTTAATTACAATGACTGCATTTGTGTGGATTTTTTACTACTGCAATAACTCATCATCTCGGCTTTGCGAGCACCGTGGTCTACCAACGAAGCCAAAACAGCTCCAACAATCACATGGCGGACGTTGTAGGGCTTTCTGGATCTCTGAGTGGAACTGTGGATTGGCGGGGAGAAATGGAGAGAGCGATAGAAAGAGAGAGTGAAAGAGTAGCGGTAAGGGAAAGAAGAAAGAGGAAGGCAGAGAGGAAGCCTACTATTGTCTGTCCCGGGGCGCTTGGGACTGGAAGAGGTGTTAACTCAGACTCATTTCAGCGAGACGGACAGCTCAATCTAAGAGCTGCTTTGCTGCGGGCCATGGCCATTCTCTTCTGTCTCAGACTCCCTCTCTGGGCCAGCACCGAGTCATCCATTTAAAAACCATTATGCTCTCCCTTTAGCACAACATGATAGAACGCCGGGGCCCCAGGTCTCCCGTATGTGTGTGTGTCTCTCTGGTTGTGTGTGTGCAGAGCTGCCAACCCCTCAGGATAGGAAGGCCTGAGCAAGCGGAGTGAAGCAAGGCCCTCAGAGAGTCACGTGTGGGGATCTGCTGTCAGACTGACTGCTGCCATTATCTGGCCGGTAGATTGGCCTGACTTCCCTATTGATAGAGACATGTCACCATACAATGGCTAGAGGTCTCTCACTGACTGGCATTGAATGGACTCACTGATCTAACTCCCTCGGGTGTTCAGATGGCAGGGGAGAGGGCAACACATCCGCGGAACTGTTCTGTGGAAACAGCTCACGGTAATAAGAGCAGATTTACAGCTTGTATCTATGCGCAGCATCACATCTTTCCCACAGTAACGACATTGATCTCAATCTTCTTAGGCATAACGAGATAAAATAAAGTCAGTTATATCCATCTCCAGAACGTACGTCAAGCAAACAAACGGTTTGAACGAGCCCTCTCTAAGATATATTAATGGTGTTTACTCTCACTTGTCCTTACCTGTGACCACTGGGTGTGTCCTCACACCTCTGAATCATGGCTTTTGAAACTCCAGCAGCGCACATTAGCTTTGTCTTCTCTCACTATCTTTAGTAGTTCCTTGTGTGTTTGTTATCTCATAAAGTTCTAGCTTTTAAGTTCAACACACTCCAAGAGCTGCATCACAACCTCACCAACTTTGAAACATTTTAGTACAAGTAATTTACTTGTCCAAGTGGAAGAGTTACCGGTGCTTACATTTTTTATTTCAAAAATTAAAATGTATGAAATATAAACGTTACACAGCATTATACCTTCAGGGTATATTCTGAGGCATGAAAAGGAGGAAGGAAACATTGAGCATTTTGATTTTGTGGATGTGCATTGACGTAGACTCATTGGATGAGGTCAACGTAAATGCTTTCACACACAAATCCAATGAATCATAGTCCATGTCAGCCCTGCAGCCATATTTGTCTCTTTGCAGCAGCGGACCTTGGGCTGACTTTGTTGCCAGGCAAACTTCGTTTTCTCTGTCCCCCATTCTTTTTCTATTGACTTTTTGTGGGGTGTTTTTCCCTATCAGTATCATTCACCCAGTGATTTATGGAAAGAGCCGAAAAAGTATGCTAGCTCTTCTGTTTGCCCAGTTATTGACTTAATGATAGGCTAAGACGTCTGGCGGGCACTCTCATGCCGCCAAGGTCCTACGTGACAGATACCCATCCGGCCATGGCATCATGCATCTCCATCACCCTCTGTCAGGCACTCAATCTCCGCCTTTGCAGCTCGCTTTTCTCGTGACGCTGTGCTTCTTTTGTTCTCAACCTAATCGCTGAACTTTGCTTATGTCCTTGTATCCAAACTTTAGAAGAAGTCCTGGCACACCCTGACACTTATCTGTCCTGACCCACCTCTTGACTCCTAAAGTGTTTGCTTGCCTTTTGTGTTCTCCCTGAAGAGGGCGGATGGCCAAGTTATTAAGATATCCCTATAGGGCATTCAAGGTGCAGCTTGCAACTTGTCTGATCTGTTTGACTTCTACAGAAAGGTGTTCTTTATCTTGATGTTTGGTCCTTAAGGTGACTGGTACCGATCTGATAGGGCAGAAACTCCCTGGGACTGCCAGGAGACAGTAGTCACAGCAAGTAAATGGATAGTATGAGAGTGAGAAAGGGAGCGAGATAAAGAGAGATAAAGTTGTATCCTGCTCGATTTGACTAATGTGCTTTCCAGTGTTCTCACGGTGACAGTCATGTTCTTTCATTCAATTATGAGTGTTGGTTAAAGTCAGAGAAAGTAAGCTTTAACTAACCATAACACAGGAGGCATTAATGCTTAATGAATTCACCTGTTCATCATTTATTTTGAGACACGCGGTCCTAACCGAGTTAACTTGGACCCCTACCGTGTCGAATATTGTAAAGTACGAGTGAAGCCCTTTACTTAAATGGTGTCATTATCATGTCTTTTATTAATCAAATCAGGACCATGCTCTGATGAGCATGGCCTTGAGCTGAGAGTACTTCTTAAAGCCACTTAATGGAAAAAACAGCAGGCCTTCTCAGTTTTACCTACTCAGATCTAGTTACATTGAAAAGAAGAGGATCATTGTATATTAAAGGGTCAGTTCAACTAGAAAGTGCACCAAAAAAAACATACTTTTCCTCTTAGCCTATGAACTGTTAGTTAATGAGTACATTTTTTAATATTTAACAGTGACAATGCTGCTGCCCCCCTTAGAGTATACAACGGAAATGCAGTGAATTATTGCGTGGAAAACACAGAAGGTCTGGACAAAACCACTTTTTCTAAAAGTCAAAACACATGAGCTGTCTACATAATGATAAAATGCAAGGTATTAGTACGATAACTTGGTTATTTATTGTGATTTGGGTCCTTAAGGTTTTGCACAAAAATATCTACTATTTAATTTAGTGTTTTATATATCTGTGTGCATTCAGGCGCAAACAACAAGATTTATTAAGTGCAGTGATAAAAACAGTATACTTTAATTGTGAAAATTCTAATTCATATTTTATTTTATTACAGCTAACTCTGTTTTTTTAAATAATTGGTTATATACAATGATGTGTTAAGGTATGTTGGTACTTTGGCACATATTTTTATAGTCCCACATTGTAATGAAAGGGATATCAAACCTGTGGTTTCTAATAACAGCATTGACCAACAGTATGCGGTTTTCTGTCATCATTATTTGACTTTGACAGAAACCCCAAGTTTACACACGGAGCAAAAACACGGGAGAGAGAGCGTAACACCACATGTCTTGGGCCTGGGTGCTGTAATATCTTCCATTCAGGTTCATTTTATGTAGGTTTTAAACATGCCATTAGCCAATTTAATCCAATTTACCCAGCTTTCGGAGCACTCCAGTGGAACAGATTCCATCTAATATTAAACATATGGTCGGTGTTGCCCCTAGAAACACGACAGCAGCGCTGGGCTTTTTTAAGAAGCTGTTAAAGACAAGCCTCCTGCGTCCCAGTGCAAACCGTTGTCAATTATCTTCAATGAACACGGTAATTGATAACGAGGGAGCAGGGCAGCAAATGAAATGTCAGGTTTGATTAGAAGCCTGATACCTTATCATTTGTTCATAACTCATTACCAACATCTGTTAATTAGTTAATAAATTAATCTGCGGGGCTGGGATGAAAGGTGCGCAGGCTCCCAAGGAAGTACATCGGCAAAGTCATCCATCTTTGAAGAGAGTGGAACTCGACAAATATTGTCCCTGGGATTTGGGCTGTTATTACTTGGTCATTGGTTTCAGACCTCAGCCACTCCAACCAAGCATTCTCAATGGACCCTCTTGTTTGCCTGAATAACCTCCCCACAGTCTCCTCACGCATCTCCGCCACAATGCTATCCTTTATTGCAGGAGGTTTCTCTTAGCAGACTTGCTTTAAACATTAATTAAAAAACCCTCACTTTGGCCATCAGTCCTCTGTGGTGAAGCCCAGGTAACGCCTGTCCAACTCCCCCCCTCCTCCTCCTCTCTTTCACTGTGTGTCTTGTGAAACGCCATCGTTCATCGTTGGCCAGATGAACAGTCTCATCAGTTAGGGCCTCAGGGCAGGAGCAGACAATGACACTGCTCTTTGTTACAGTGGAATATGATGACATTTGTCAAATGCTGTTTGCATTGGCAATTAGATGTATTTTATTATGTAGACATACCCTTTTCCGAATTCCCAGCTCTTGCTGCTTGGCTGA
Organism: Notothenia rossii; assembly: GCF_949606895.1. NCBI lineage: Eukaryota > Metazoa > Chordata > Actinopteri > Perciformes > Nototheniidae > Notothenia > Notothenia rossii. The sequence goes on from NC_136902.1 coordinate 24,859,739, forward strand.
CATTTATGAATAAGTCATGAAACATGGCTCATCTTATTTTAGCTCTGTCATATTCTGTATGATATATACAAAATGTAAAATGTTATATTTGTTGTGCCTCTCAGCGTATAAATGTTGGCCGTCCAATACCAGACCTTTGTTAGTCACAGATTACTGACGCTTTTCTCTCACTTCTCCTTTCTACATCACTTTAAATCTCAATCCCTTGTGCTGCTTAACATTTCTGTGACTCAAGCAGGAGGTTGTGACCTATTAATCAGGTTCCCGTGGCTGTTGTGATTGCTATTTTCCATAATCAGATACACAACATGGCTTAAAAGCCTTGGCTGTACAAATTCTTATTTCGGTTAACTCCTTACAGTTCATGAGCCGTACTGTATACCTCAATCAAGGAGGGAACTGGTTGACAACTTTGCCTTTTAAATGATTACTTTTATTTCGTATAAGGACTACATTTCACCTCAGTGTGTCTTTGTCAGAGGCAAACAAAGAGTATGAAGCCCTCATAAGCAAATAATTGTCTCTAGAAGGAAACTTTCACTGTTTTATAATAAGCAAAAGTTTAAATAATCTTGAAATTCTCCGTTTTTTACAGGTTAATCTTTGTGTTAACTATGTAGATAAACACAATATGAATATGCTGTACGTTCTAGTGTATACTGTGATGACCAGTACATATGCAAAGGCATATAACCTTCACATTAACTCTTACACATACAGCCAGAAGAACTTAGAGACACATGCAGGCGGGAAAAAGACATTCTCACATGTTTTTCTTTCCTCCACTCGGTCATTTAGAATAACAGGGTAGAGTGAGAAGCTAAGCACGATGACGACATTAGATCCTAAAACAGTGTTGAATTGTCGAAGTGTTGAACACAGCGGGTTGTCTTTACTTTGGAAAGTCTCCGGAATCGCTCGGTTAATTTTTGCTCATTTTCTCCAGCACTGTCGTTTGGAGCAAAACCCAGGGTCTCGTCTGCCTGAGACAACACGCAGGTTTTGACAGAGAAAATATTTGTTGTTCTTATGTTTCTGTGTGTGGGGGGGGGGGGGGGGGGTGTATCTAAATGAACTCAGAAGCACATGTGGCCCTTCACATAATCCTAAGTCTGTCAAATTTCCCAATTTTATACAGGATCTTACTAAGATTTTGGTGTAAAATCTTAATTTAGTATGAGTGCTTGTGTCAGGATGACTAATAACAGTTTACACAGATGTTACCCAGACATTTCATTCATGAGATAGCATTGCCTCATTCCATTCTGTTTGCAATTGTCCAAACACTTGTCACTGTGCTGTGTAATCGCTGCTGTAAAACATTAGTGAAGTGGTAATCTAGTATATTTTAGATGTCATCCGTCATCATATCTGCGATGGTTGACTAGGATATTCATTTATTACGTTTAAGGATGACTAGAACTTTAATAGCATTAAAGTATTTAAAACTAAAAATATACCTCAAACATTATATTAAATAACTATTTATTCATAGCTTATGACATATTAAGTAAGTGACGACATTTCACACAGCTTGTTTTACTTTGCAACTACTGCTGTCACCAAGACGTTGGTTCACATAGGTGTGAAAAATACTATTTATTAATCATACTACTGTTTCATTGCTGAAACCTTAACAAGTTGGTTTGCAGTCAACTACTACAAGACTGACAGCTGCATGAAGTGTTTTTTTTTTTTACTATATCTTTCTCTGTACCTGAGAAAGCACATTTAAAGCCACATTTTGTGAAAATACAATTTTCGTTGTCACGAATGTTACTCACAGATGTAGTGAAATGTTGAACAAGCAAACTAATACACATCAACTCTTATTCTCACTTCATTCTATTCATGGAGAACAATACCCTTACTATTAATCAGGTGTTCAGAAAGAAAGCAAAGTCACTCATTAACTTGAGTTGTGCAAACCGGCTTAATGGTCCGGGCTGTGCACTGCAAGCCTCTCGTCATTATTGCGTCATTCTGTGCCATTCTTTTCGGAGAGAGAGTTAGCTAATGTTGGTGCAGCTGGTACGTAGCGGTACCCAGCATGCCACCTTGTACCAGGAAGGGTGGATAAAAAACATGAAAAATACTAGACTCTTAGGCCTGCGCCGTCTTATACTGAAGTGATGCCAAACAACAGAACAAAAGTGTGTGTATGACTGTAGGTGCCTACTTTTACCTGCAGGTAATATAGGTTTAACTTTTTTTCTCCTGACATAATGGTTATTTAACAGCAAAATATCCTTTATCTGCATATCCCTGGCCATTCCGTGTTCTTTAATATTAAAGATCAAATACTGGACACGCAGAATAATGAATCTGGTCACATCATGTCACTCCATGTCACTCCATCTGCTGTCTTTTAGTTGAGTCGCTGTGTTTCTGGCTATGGTTTCTGGTGACAAAGCCTGCTCCCCTCTGCTGGCCACAAACTCACAATGCCACTTTCTGAACATGTTTCAAATTACTTTTTTCAAATTTCATAAGGCTGGTGTTGTTTATTCAGAGAGGGAGGAGAGGCAGACATAGACAAAGTGCAGGTGCACAGTTTAAGAGCACAACACCAAACACAAATACTTTCACACACACTTGAGCATGGCGCCTACAAAACATCTCAAGCAGTACAAAAAGTACTCTTCTTCCTCTCCAGAGTGGGGGATGCTTGACAGGCCTCATCATCACTTAAGTTTGTCTTTACACTGCATTCCAAATCATGTTTACCATTTGCATCTCTTTACTGCTACCCTCACACACACACACACACACACACACACACACACACACACACACACACACACACACACACACACACACACACACACACACACACACACACACACACACACACACACACACACACACACACACACACACACACACACACACACACACACACACACACACACACGCGCACAAACACACACACACACACACACACACACACACACACACATACACACTGGCATTGATGCGATGGGTCACCACAGAGCCTTCTGAGCATCCCTTGTGTTTGGCTGTACACTTGTATACACACACATTACTGTACAATGTGTACAACCAGACTTTCCTTTTGCATGCCAATGTTCTTTCAAGTATCTGTGAGCAGACAGTTTACTGACAGAATACATGGCTTGTGCTTTAATTATAGCCAGATCACAGACTCACATATTTTCCTTTGTGATTCATTGATTTCTCGACCCCCTCTTTCAATCTTATGTGCCCTTCTTCTCTATTTCTGCTCTCCTTCTTTTCTTTTCCCTCCCTCCTTCCTCTGTTGTTCCTGGCCTCCGGGGTCCCAGTGCTTCTAATTCGGCCTTATCAGTGAAGTAATTTAGCTGCCACAGCTTGGGTTTCTGTTGCGCGGCGAGCGGCACCATTGTCCTGCCCTGCTGTTGCTGAGATAAACCCTCAGATTGAACAAAGTCCGCACTGACCTTTACAAACTCCCAAATCTCGCTCTGTGCACCCCTTCCACAGATATTCTCTCTGCCTCAAGCTCTTTTCTTAAGGTGGGAGGGGGGCTTGGGGCACATCAAGTAGGAGGGAGGAGGCCAATGAGTGTGTGTGTGTGTGTGTGTGTGTGTGTGTGTGTGTTTGTGCGCGCGTGTGTGTGTGTGTGTGTGTGTGTGTGTGTGTGTGTGTGTGTGTGTGTGTGTGTGTGTGTGTGTGTGTGTGTGTGTGTGTGTGTGTGTGTGTGTGTGTGTGTGTGTGTGTGTGTGTGTGAAAGAGTGAGAGTGTGTGTGTGTGTGTGTGTGTGTGTGTGTGTGTGTGTGTGTGTGTGTGTGTGTGTGTGTGTGTGTGTGTGTGTGTGTGTGTGTGTGTGTGTGTGTGTGTGTGTGTGTGTGTGTGTGAAAGAGTGAGAGTGTGTGGGGTCAGGGTGGTTTGAGTGAGCGTGAGGTGGACAGGGGAGAGGGATTAAGATGGCTGACTGAGCCTGTCTATATTTCCAATGGCACTTCGCTCTGAGAGGGAGGCCAAGGAAGAAAAAAGTGCACTGCAAGCAAACCATTCAAGTGTGCTTTTTCTGTCTCCTTCAGACTGCTAGAGAAGGCCTTTGTGAGCCACATTGTCTGACCTTCCCGCCTTTGACGTTTAACCAGAAATATGATTTATTTGACGTAAAAGAGAGTGTGTGTCTGAGTTTCTCCTACTTGCTGTTGATGTCTCTGAAAAGGCTCATTGAGAGGATCCTAAAAAAAAGCACCGTTGAACCCCTCGTCTTACCTCCATTGTTATCTATCATGTCCTTCATTCCTTGGCAGAAGGCCCAAGAGGAGTCTGTCGGAATTGTTGCTTTGACACAGTGAAACGGCTAGAGGGGAACGGTTGAAGCCAAGTGGCTGGGGGGTGGACGGGGTGGGGGTCGATGCTGTGCCGGGGAGGTTTGAAGCACAATGCAACAGGAGTACGCTCTCCATTGTGAACCACTGTCATCCTTCAGAAGCCACTTGACCAGCTCTCCAGACTGCAAATCCTCTCCGCTCTCTTTTCCATATGTCGGTTAGGCAGGGAAGCTCATCAAAAGGGTCTTGGAGTTGTGGAGTGAAACATAGTGGGTGGAGGGATGCAGGATGGTGGAGAGGAGGGGAGGAAAGAAGTGTTGTTAGTCTGGAGTCAGGGTGGCGGTGTGTGTGGGGGCGGGGATGATGTGGCGAGGGCCTGGGACATACCAAGCACTAAGTCCAGGTGCTGGCTTGAGAGTCAGTGACGGGAGATTTGAGAGAATCTGCACCACTCTGTCTGTTGGTCAGGGTGGCCCTGTGTTCATCTCACCCTTCATCCTTCCCTCCTCCTTCCCACCTCCCCCCGCCACCTGCCTGCAAGCCACCACCAGTGTTCCCAGGGAGATGAGCGCCACGGAGAAGAAGGCCCACAAGGGATTAACTTTTCACATGGCTGGGAGTCCTCGTCTCAAAAGACCTGACAACCCCAGACGGCTTGATTAAAAAAGAAAATAAGAGAAGAGGAAAGGAGGGAGGGAGGGCACCGGAGGAGGAGAAGAGGGGGAATTCTTCACATGATGGCCCTGAGAGAGGGATTTTGGATATTGGGTGTCTTTTTTTCCCTTGGGCCAAAGCCCCCATGTCTTGGTTGAGAATGAGCAAATTGTTCCTCCTGTTCTCTCCGCAGTCCCTGTGTTGCCCGGCCTAAAGATGTGGGTGGGCACCAGCACACATTGTTGACTCCTCACAGGAAACCGAGAGATGTCCTCTAGATTTGAAGAAAAATAAATCATGGTGGGAGTGATGGCTTTTGATTCCACTTTTCTTCGGATGCTAAATCCATCAAAGAACCAGAATAAGTTGTCATCTATTCCAATGTCTTTACCATGATGTGATTATATCATGATGTGTTATTTATTCATCTGTCATTAATGCATTATCAAAAGCCCCCTGTTGTTCTTTGTATGTCAGCATT